>NC_080165.1:5695788-5780788 GCF_950295315.1 Erinaceus europaeus
GCAGTGGTCAGTATAACGAAATGCTTATTTGTATTTTTTTAACCTCATCTCTTAAGTTGTTTATATAATAGACCACAACCACAGACACACACACACACACAGAGAGAGAGAGAGAGAGAGAGAAATCTGGCTCTTTATGACATTTTTGTTTAACTTTTTCAGCCTGTGTACTAAAGGTTTTCCAACACAAAAGAGCAGTTGTCAAAAGAGCATAATGTGTGTGGTGTTTAGGAAACGTATAAATAACTATGTGATACATGCCAGTGATGACCAGAGAAGGCTAGGGAGGTCACCTGCTATTTACAAGTTCCTAGTGATGGTGGTAGTATACCAAGTCCTTTGCCTTGGCAGCCAATGGTTAGGGAAAATAGTTTTCTGTCATTTTTTTAAAATTTTATTTATTTTCCCTTTTGTTGCCCTTGTTGTCTTTTTATTGTTGTAGTAGTTACTCTTGTTGTTGTTACTGATGTCATCGTTGTTGGATAGGACAGAGAGAAATGGAGAGAGGAGGGGAAGACGGAGAAGGGGAGAGAAAGACAGACACCTGCAGACCTGCTTCACCACCTGTGAAGCGACCCCCCTGCAGGTGGGGAGCCGGGGGCTCGAACTGGGATCCTTAACGCCGGCCCTTGCACTTCGTGGCCCTTGCATTTTGCGCCACATGTGTTTAACCCGCTGCGCTACAGCCCGACTCCCATCAATTTTTTTTTTTTTTTAGAAAACTATTATCTTGAGATTTTGGCCTATTTTCAAGCTCCAGTCCAAGACTGGTCTCTGCTGGGCTTGGTGACAACCTCTGGTCTGTATCACTGAAGATTCCTTTTCTGCCTCAGTCTTGGTAACCCTGCCTGAGCTCTTGACAACTGTCGCTTGTATTCCGTGAGCCAGATGGCATTGTTCAGTTTCTCCAGCTCCCCAGGCTTTAACCTTCTCTAGTCCTACCCCACACCTTCAATGCCAGCTAGTTTATTTCATGGCCTCATATCACGGTTTTTACACGGAGATGTCACTTCAGCCTGCAAGCTCAGCAATGGATCTTCTCTCCTACGAAGTCTGTGGTCTGGCCTGATTCCACTTCTTCTCCTTTGGTTCTCTTCTTCTGTTTATTTCCTGTGAATTCCACATGGTGGAATGTGGGTATGTTTACCTACCTGCCAGGCCGCTTTCTCTCCTAGTGTCTCTCCAGCCAGGTAGTTAAACAGATCCTCCCCTCCTCACTGAAGTTCTCCAGTTAGTTGTCCCGGGTAGAGCTGTCAGTTAAAGGGGGGGGGGTGCTTTTAAGGTGCCTGTGCCCCTCATGCAGCCACTGCTTCCCTGCCTGCTCCATCTCTGCTTTGACTTTCAGCTTCGGATTCAGTCTTCAGTCTTCTACCTGCTCCTATTAGACGCGGCCTCGGACTGTAACCAGTGCTGGCTCAGCAGAGCCCCTCTCTGCCTGTGCTGACTCTGGATTTTACTTATATGGATGAACAAGGATTTGATTTATCACGAAGCCTTTTTTTTTTCCCCTCTCCAGGGTTATCACTGGGGCTCGGTGCCAGCACTATGAACGCACTGCTCCTGGAGGCCACTTGTTCCATGTTACTGGACGGGACAGAGAACTATTGAAAGGGGAGAGGGAGATAGAGAGGGAGAGAGACAAGACTCTTGTGAAGCGTCCCCACTCTAGGTGGAAATTGGGGGCTCAGACTCTGATCCTGGCATGGGTCCATGTGCTTAGTACTATGTGCACTTAACCAGGTGTGCCACCATCCAGTCCACCTCCTTCTCTTATTTTTTTAATTACATTTATTGGAGAGAGACAGCCAGAAATTGAGAGGGAAGGGAAGATAGAGAGGGAGAGAGACAGAGAGACACGTGCAGCCCTGCTTCACCACTCACAAAGCTCTTTCCCACTGCGGGTGGAGACCCGGGGACTTGAACCTGGGTCCTCGTGCACTGTAGCATGTGCACTCAACCAAGTGCACACCACCACCTGGCCCACCATCTCCCTCTCAGTCTCCCCCTGCCCTCTTGATTTCTGTCTGTCTCTATCCAATAAGTAAATTAAGATAATTTAAAAGTTTTTAAAGATTTGTTACCATAAAATTGAGTTATTAGCATAACTTCAACATATTTTGTTGCCAACTAAAGTCAGAGGTAGCAAAGGTAAATTATATTTGATTTGCCTAAAAATGAAAGATCTTGGCATTTAAAAATGGTTTTTCTAATCTTTCTTTTGGAATTTTTTTGTTCTTATGTGGCTTTTATTTCTTGCAGAGTCGGATGTCTTGTATACTCCATTATGTCTCCTCTTCCTGCCTTTTTTGCAAATTTCTTGCAATGCGGTAATAAGATAGCTAAATCTTTTCATTACTTTTTGGTTTGATTTACACTTTCAAAGTGTACCACTATTTAAGAGCTAGGGGTACCCAGTAACGTGCACATTACCATCTATGAGGACCAGGTTCAAGCCCCCAGATGCCACCTGCAGTGAAGGGGGGAGGAATTTCATCAATGGTGGGGCAGTGCTGTAGGTATCTCTTTTCCTCTCCTAATCTCTCTCCCTCTATTTCTCCCTGTCTCTTGTAGAAAGGAAAAAAAAAAAAGGCCGGTGACGGGGGAGGTTGTGGGGTGCCGTGGAGTCCATATGCAGGCACTGAACTCCAGTGATTACCCTGGTGTCAATAAATTAAGTTTGAAGAGTTATAGCCATTTATTTATTTACTTACTGACAAGTAATTGTATCAGTACTCAAGTCTGGCTCCTGCTGGTCCCAGGGATTGAACCTGGGTCCTTCCTGCATGCAGAGCCTGTGTGCTGCCACTGCACGTCTCACCGGGAGCTTTACTGGGTTAGTGAAGGCTTCTGTGTTGCCTGCTGTAGTTGTACGAGAAAGTTAGTTTTCTGAGGGTCACTCCCTTTGATTTTGAGCATGATGTGATTCCAGGATGTGTGTAAGATTTGACTTGGTCGATGCCCTGCCTGTTTGTGGTGAGAAAGCCAGTGGATTTGATTCTAAAGCCAAAGCATTTTAGTAAGATATCAGAAAAACGTAGGCTGGAGCCTCTGTTTTTATAATGACTATTATCAGAGAAGTTTCATAAAAGTCATATAAGAATAATTTTACTCATGCATTTCTGCTAAGTTTCTAAGTCAAAACTGAACCTCACTGATTGCTTTTTTACAATGATAGCGAAGCCTGTGGATTTTCAGAGGTAAGCTAGGATGAACATCGGGGGAGGGTGGCTGGGCACAGTACCTCCGTGACAGCTCCACCATTGTTAGAGCTGTGGTTGTCTGTGTCTGTCTTATTAATATTTTTATTTATTTGCTACTGCATAGAGACAGAAAGAAATTGCGAAGTGGGGGAGATAGAGAGGGAGAGAGACAGACACCTGCAGCCCTGCTTCAGCACTTGTGAAGCTTTCCCCCTGCAGGTGGGGACCAGGGACTTGAACCTGGGTCCTCATGCGCTGTAATGTGACCGTTTAACCAGGTATGTGACTGCCTAGCCCTGGTCTATTTTATTTTTGATATAGGTAAGAGACATAGAGAGAGAAAGAGGGAGGACCAGGTGATGGTGCATCTGGTTGGTCGCACATGTTACAATGCACAAGAACCCGGGTTTGAGTCCCCTGTCCCCATGTGAAAGGGGGAAAGCTTTGTAAGTGGTGAAGCAGGACAGCGGGTGTCCGTCTCTCTCCCTGTCATCCCCTTCCCTCTCGATTTCTGGCTGTCTCTATCAATAGATAATGATTTTTTTAAAAATATGTTTTTAAAAGAGAGGCAGACAGAGGAGAGACACCGTCAGTGCTGCTCTGTCTGAGAAGTTTGCCCTTGCAGGTGAGGACTAAGAGCTTGAATCCATCCTTGTACCTCATAACAATCACTCTGTTGAGTGAGCCCTATTAATTATTTGAGGCGTCACTGAGTTGAGAGTTTCAGAAAAGGGGCTGAGTGGTGGCACAACTGGTTGAGTGCACATGTTACAACGCGCAAGGACCAGGGTTCGAGCCCCTGGTCCTCAGCTGCAGGAGGAAAGCTTTGCACAAAGGTGAAGCAGGGGCAGACGACCCCACCAATGTGTCCTGGAGCCCCACCTCTCCAGAGCCCTGCCCCACTAGGGAAAGAGAGAGACAGGCTGGGAGTATGGATCCACCTGTCAACACCCATGTTCAGCGGGGAAGCAATGACAGAACCCAGACCTTCCACCTTCTGCATCCCACAATGACCCTGGGTCCATGCTCCCAGAGGGATAAAGAACAGGAAAGCTATCAGGGGAGGGGATGGGATACAGAGTTCTGGTGGTGGGAATTATGTGGAGTTGTACCCCTCTTATCCTAGGGTCTTGTCAATATTTTCATTTTATAAACAAAAATTTAAAAAAGAAATGAAGCAGGGCTGCAGGTGTCTCTCTGTCTCTCTCCCTCTCTCCCTCCCCCTTCCCTCTTAATTTCTGCCTGTCTCTATCCAATAAATAAAGATGATTTTTAAAAACACATTAAATTTTTAAAAATTAATCTTAGAAAAAAGTTTAAAAAAAACTTGAACAGTAAAAGATAAAGCAGTTTTTTTCCTTTTTGAAGATTTACTTTATTCATATGAGTAGAGAGAATCTCACGTCACAGAGAGAGAAGGAAAGAGACAGAGAAGGTAGATCCTACTGCAGGACAGGAGGTTCCGGAGATCAGACCTGCATCCGGTCGTGCAGGTCCTGTGCTTTCCCAGCTGACCTGCGTCCCCAGTGCTGTGCAGTCTTTACTTTAGAAGCTCCTGGGAATTATGAAAATCCAGGGATTAAAATTCATCGTTTGAAGGATTTATGTGACGTACCCGACATTTTGCTTTCATGTGTTTTTAAAAACATCTCTCTGTGGTTGCCTTCCCTATTCTTCTCTGATTCAGATCAACTTAATAGCGTTTCAGTCGTTTGTGTGGGGCAAGGACTGAAGGATGTTTATGATTTTCACACATAAGAGAATGCAGAACAGACTGGCCGTGGTATCATCTCTTCCCTGAATAGACGATGTGGATTAACATGTAGAGCTGGCCTCACCCAGCACTGCTGTTCCAGAGACGCTGGTGCTTGGGAAACTTCATATTCTTCCACTAACCATTTGTATGTTGGATCACATTGCATGTGGTTTGTCTGTTTATATTCCTCTTGTCTTTTTGGTGCTTGTTAAAATGTGTGTTCCATTTTCTAGATCATTCCTTTTACTGTTCAGTTTCTGGATGACAGAGAATCCCCTAGGTATTGACTTCAAGAACTTTTAAGCACATGAAGCAAGGACCTCAACAACCTGGGCATATATTATAATTAGAATAATTATTGCTATTACCTCAAAGTAACCCTTGGGCATTCCCCTCCCTTAGCTGGTCTCCTAAAGCCTAAGGAACTGTAGCTGTTTCATTTGAACGAATTATTTGCTGAAGCACAGCAGGACAGTAGGAATGTGTTCGGTTCGAAAAGGGCTTTTGAGAAGTGAGCCTGAACCCTACAGCCCCGAGACCAGAACAGTGGATTCTCACAAAAGCCATCAAGTTAGACATAGAGGTGTTTCTCTCCCCGTTGTAGATGGAGATGTAACCATTAACTTTGAAAATTCAAACGGGCACATGATACCCATCGGAGAGGAATCTACCCGAGAGGAAAATGTAGTAAGATCTGAAGAAGGTAATGGCTCTGGCGCTGAAAAAGCATCACCCTTGGAGGAAAAGGCAGCAGATAAAAAAGGTAAAATCCATAGAAACCCCGTCGTCTTTTATTTCAGTATAGCTCAATGTCAATGCAGATCTCAGAGGACAGATAGTGACTCTAAACCAGTATGAAGAAATTTCTAAATTCGAAGATGAGAGAAAGTATAACTAGCCGGTGAAAAGAAATACTATGAATTCCTCTGACAGATGCATCCATTCTCCAAGTAGATCACTCACTCAAAATGTTATAAAGGAAGACGAAATAGTGGTAACAGTCAATAGCTCTGGCCTTTATAATCATTGAGAATATCTGGGAATATCCTTTCTTTAGGATATTCCCCCCCCACCCCAATATTTCTTAAAAAGAAAAAAAGCCAATAGTTTGGACGTCTTTGCCTGCTGATTAGAACTGACATGTGGGGAGTCGGGCGGTAGTACAGCGGATTAATATCTGCAGGTGTCTGTCTTTCTCTCCTCCTGTCTGTCTTCCCCTTCTTTCTCCATTTCTATCTGTCCTATCCAACAACAATGATGTTGACAACAACAACAATAATAACTACAACAATAAAACAACAAGGGCAACAAAAGGGAATAAATATTTTTAAAAAACAAAACAAAAAACAACTATAACAACAATAAAAAACAAGGGCAACAAAGGGAAAATAAATAAATCTATATAAGAAATTTAAAAAGACATAATCCCTTATTATTTCTGTGTAAATTGACCTTTATAACTTTTCACAAGCCTCTGTTAGTATTCTGTGGAAATTTAATTATCTTTATCCAAACTTAAGTAGAGCATCCCTGGGGCTGTCCTTAGTCTTGTCTTATTGAAAGACTTTGGTAAAACGTAGGGATACTGAAATGAAAGTAACTTTATGATAATATTCCTGGAACATATACATCTAAATAGGTCAGAAGGGATTCAGTTGAAAGTGTCCGTGCGAGTCGTGTCTGTTTGTTGGTAGTCTACCTCTCCTGTCTCGTCAAAATGGTAACGTTTCAGAACCCTCTGTGGTGTCCCTGATATCACCTGTCTTTCCACTTTGAGGAATCACGTTCTTCACAGTGTAATTGCGGTGCCAGCTTCAGTGCCTGCCTGTTTGGTTCTATTCTATGTCACTTAGTGGACTGGCCAGACTTCCAAGGCAATGTTTTTCTTATCAGTCTAATAAAAACTTGATGACAGCTTTATGTCAATTAAGCCAGTGGACCTTAATGTCCTGGAAGGGAGATGGCACATCTGTGGACTTTGAAAAGGTGGTTTTTATTTTATTGTGTGTTTTTTTTAATTTATAAAAAGGAAACATTGACAAAACCATAAGATAAGAGGGGTACAACTCCACATAATTCCCACCCCCAGAACTCCTTATTCCCATCCCCTCCCCTGACAGCTTTCCTATTCTTTATCCCTCTGGGAGCATGAACCCAGGGTCATTGTGGGATGCAGACGGTGGAAGGTCTGGCTTCTGTCATTGCTTCCCCGCTGAACATGGGCGTTGGCAGGTGTATCCATATTCCCAGCCTGCCTCTCTCTTTCCCTAGTGGGCATGGCCTGCTGGTGCTGGTGACTGAAATCAGGGGTTTATGCATATGGAGAAATCAGGGGTTTATGCATATGGAGAAATCAGGGGTTTATGCATATGGAGAAATCAGGGGTTTATGCATATGGAGAAATCAGGGGTTTATGCATATGGAGAAATCAGGGGTTTATGCATATGGAGAAATCAGGGGTTTATGCATATGGAGGCTTGGGTGCTACCCACTAAGCCCCTTCTCAGGCCCTGTTTTCATTTTCTTATCCCCAACTTAGAATTACAGTGCCCAGGTCTTTGTGGTCAAGTAAGTTCCATGATAGAATCCTGCATGACTAGTCTCTCCATAGGGATAAAAATCATGGAAACGCAGGGGTCTGGGCGGTGGTGCTTCTGGTTAAGTGCACTGAGCACTGAGCACAAGGACCCATGCTCGGATCTGTGTTCGAGCCCCTGCCTCCCCCTCTGCAGCGGGGAAGCTTCACAGGCGATGAAGCAGGTCTGCAGGTGTCTGTCTTTCTCTCATTGTCTATATCTCCCTCCTCTCTCAATTTCTCTCTTGCCTGTCCAATAAAATAGAAAAAAAAAAATGGCCACTAGGAGCAGTGGATTTGTAGTGCCGCCACCAAACCCCAGAGATAACCCTGGAGGCAAAGAAAAAAAAATCTGGAAATGCTGCCACCCACTGCTAAGACGACGTCACCTGTACCTGCAGTGTGTACGACGTGCCCACCAGAGCTACAGGAGAAATGGGGTGGGGCAGCGTTCAGGATAGAAGCCACATCCTGAGGGTCAGAAGAATGTCACCCTCAACAGACCTGTTGAATAGAGAACCCCTTATAAACAGAAGTAACCAGGAGTGCAGAGACGGCTCACCTGGGAGAGCCCACACTCTGTCACCCAGAAATCCCTGGGTTCAAGCCTCAGCAGCACACAGCACAGCAAGGATTGTGGAGCAGTGATGTGATTGATACCTCTCTTTCTCTCTCCCGCCCCTCTCTCATAGAAAAGTAAAGAAACGGACAATATTGGCAGTATTGAACACGGATGAACTCAGGACCCTGGTTTCATCCATTTAAGCCACATTTTTATTTCTTTGCTCTTCTTATTGTTTTATTTGTAATGTGTTTTCCTCAGTGATGTGTAGAATTCTAAGATAATCGGGATATAATTCCATACGGTTCCCACCCCCAGAGTTCTGTGTCCCATCCCCACCACTGCAAGCTGCAGTGTTCTCCCAAGGCTGCTCATAGGGCTGATCCTACAATTACTTAGCTATATCTATATAGATATTTTATTTCAGTTTTTTTAATTGCCCCTGCCTTCGTTTCCTTTCGGTGTCACCCCTACACCAATAACTACTCCCAGGTATCTTTCCTTTTCTCCTCTGCTCTCTTGGATAAGAGAGACAGTGCCTGCCTTCCTCTGGTGTTTACTAGATTCCCTTCCCTTTCATTGATGGCATAAAAACAAGATTCTGGTGACAAACGCTCTGGGTCCTGGTGGAATTGGAGGTACGGAGCCCTCTGGTCATCTTCCCCTAACATTTCTCCCCTTCTGGGAGTGGGGACCCAAGATCTTTATGAGGTGCAGAGGGTGGGAGTTCTGGCTTCTGTCATTGCTTCTCTGCTGGACATGGGTGTTGGCAGATGGATCCACACTCCCAGCCTGTCTCTGTCTTTCCCTAGTCGGGCAGGGCTGTGGGCAGGTGGGGTTCCAGGACACACTGGTAGGGTCCTATACCCAGGGAGTCGAGAAGGAATCCTAGCAGCGTCTGCTACTTGGTGGCTGAAAGAGCATTAAGATATAAAGCAGGACAAAGTGTTTCATAAACAGAAACCATAAAGTAGACATAGAACAGATGAAAGCAGAGTCTTATAGTGGAAGGAAATTAAGAAGCCGATTTTAGGCTTGTGCTTCAGAACCTGTCTTAGTCACCTTTGCTCGAGCTTGCTAGCTAACGCAGGGGTGGGCTAGAAATGTTGTCTGGGAAAATGGTGTCAGAGTTGAGAACAGAACTAGGAAGCAAGATTGGGGCAGAGAGTTGCTCACAAACTTGCAGAAAATATATAAATATAATTAACTGTTTACCTCATCGATCTAACCGGGGGTCCTTATCTATCCCTATTTAGCCCCAGAGTCTGTACGAACTCTGAGTCCCTGTAAGTCTGAGCTCGCAGTCCATGGTCACAGCTGGGAACATTCTAGGCTGTGCTCATCTCAGGACCCGTCTTCCTCGAGGGGCAGAGTAGGCTGACCAGCCTCCCTTCAGAGAGTGGGGCAGTTCCTCCCATTGCTAGTTCTTAGTGAGGGTATAGTCCCGAAGAAGCCCACAAAAGGGGTTATGATGACATTTCCAACGGGTGTGGCCAACATGGTTGAGAGAGAGAGAGAAAGAGAGAGATATCTATTAGATGTCTAGACCCATATTATCTATGGGGGAATCCAAGGATTCCCTGTCTAGGACACTGGGCTATAGGGTCAAGCCACATTTTTATAAAGGCATTTACTTCTTGGAAAAGAGATCCTTTAATTGTTTTTAAAAAAATTCATTTTCCTTCTATTCCTTTTCTGATTTTACTCCTATTTGAGCTTACTATGTTGCAAATGTACCAACCCATGTTTGTTTGTTTGTTTGTTTTTACTTTACTGGTGCAGAGGAATGAAGCCAAGACCTAATATATGTATGTACAAGACCATTGCCAAATGACCTTCCAGGGACATTTTTCATGATTTTTTAGAATTTAATTTAATTTATAAAAAGGAAACACTGACAGAACCATAGGATAGGAGGGGTTAAACTCCACACAGTTCCCACCATCAGAACTCTGTATCCCATCCCTCCCCTGATAGCTTTCCCATTCTTTTTTTATATTTAATTATTTATTTATTTCCTTTATGTTGCCCTTGTTTCCATTGTTGTAGTTATTATTGTTGTTGATGTCATTGTTGTTGGATAGCACAGAGAGAAATGGAGAGAGGAGGGGAAGACAGAGAGGGGGAGAGAAAGACAGACACCTGCAGACCTGCTTCACTGCCTGTGAAGCGACGCCCCTGCAGGTGGGGAGCCCGGGGCTCAAACCGGGATCCTTAGGCCGGTCCTTGCACTTTGCACCACCTGTGCTTAACCTGCTGCACTCGCTACCACCTGACTCCCTAGCTTTCCTGTTCCTTATCCCTCTGGGAGCATGGACCCAGGGTCATTGTGGGATGCAGAAGGTGGAAGGTCTGGCTTCTGTAATTGTTTCCCCGCTGAGCATGGGCGTTGACAGGTGGATCCATACTCCCAGCCTGCCTCTCTCTTTCCCTTGTAGGGTGGACCTCTGGGGAAGTGGGGCTCCAGGACACAATGGTGGGGTCATCTGTCCAGGGAAGTCTAGTCGGCATCATGCTAGCATCTGGAACCTGGTGGCTGAAAAGAGAGTTAACATACAAAGCCAAACAAGTTGTTGACTAATCATGAACATAAAGGCTGGAATAGTACAGAGGAAGATTTTTTTGGGGGGGGGTCTCTATTTTGTAGGTAACTAGTAGATATATTTTAGTTATAATCCAAAAGGCTTGTGGCTATAATACTTTTTTTCCCTCTGAGTCTGAAATCTGATATGCAGGCGGATGCAAGTTATTTTTGAAAGTGGGGGAGAGGTTGGGACAAGCTGACGGAGGGGATGCCTCAGCACTGCTCCACTGTGCATTGATTTCTGCTGCTGCTGCCCATGGGGTTAACATATGGTCCTCACAGTCCATCTCAGGACTCCATTTACAGCAAGATGGAGGCCCTACTGGATAAGCTAGGAACTTCATCCTTACTCCATGTTCTTATTTCACCCTTTACTAAGAGCACAAGTGGCAGGTAAAGTCCCAGATGGTCCTGTCTTTTTTTTTTTTCCTTATTTTGAAAAATCTTTTTCTTACATTTATTTATTTATTTTCTCTTTTGTTGCCCTTGTTGTTTTTACTTTGTTATATTTATTATTGTTGTAATTGATGTCATTGTTGTTGGATAGGACAGAGAGAAATGGAGAGAGGAGGGGAAGACAGAGAGGGGGAAAGAAAGACAGACACCTGCAGACCTGCTTCACCGCCTATGAAGCAACTCCCCTGCAGGTGGGGAGCCGGGGCTCGAACCGGGGTCCTTACGCCGGTCCCTGCACTTTGCACCACGTGCGCTTAACCCGCTGCGCCACCGCCCGACTCCCTGTGTCTTTTTTTTTTTTTCAGTCAGTTAGTACTTGACATTTGAAACGTCTTTATCAAAGAAAACAATAAGCGTGACAAATGACTTGGCCGCCCATCTCAGTAGAGACTAGTCCCGGCCCTGTGTGGTCTTCAGTGCAGCACGGCAGGAGACGGCAAGTGCTTTGGTGAGACGGAGCACTTCACACTCATCTCACATGCATGTTCCTGGAACTCCTGAAAGCAGCTGGTTTTGGAGCTGGTGCAGTGCCCATGGCCTACTTCACCCAACACGGAAGCCGTGAAACTTCTTAATCCACCATAGCTTACCTGCTGCTGTTAACTACCAAGACCTCGTCTTTAATATAAGACACCTAAATATTCTTTCTGCAGCATTATTGTGCACATGCTTTCCATGAAGTAACAAGAAACTGTCCCACAGATTATAATGGAGGTTTTCCATGGGGAAACTCTTCTAGAGGCCAGAAAAAAAGGAAATGAAAGTGGCCCTCCCATGGCCTGGGAGGTGGCACAGTGCATAAAGCTTTGGACTCTCAGACATGAGATCCCAAGTTCTACCCTTGGCATCGCATGTGCCAAATTGAAGCTCTCTGTCTTTCTTATAAATACATCTTTTGAAGAGGGATGGGGGATGGCTTTCACTCTCAAGGAGAGTGTGGCTTAAGGAAATCAGAATTCACACACTATGCCATTGAAATGCCAGACATAGAAAATTCTGGAAGGCCAGTCTAAGCATTACTGAACTCAACTGAGGGTAGAAGGAACCAAAAACAAACATCAAAGCATATTAAGCCACTTTCAGACTGTGGTGTGAATTTCTCCCAAGCCAGAGTGGACAGGTAGCCATTTTCAATCCTCCTCTTGAAAAGATAATACTCCTGGGGGCCAGGCAGTGGCGCACCTGATTGAACACAATGCACAATGCACAAAGATGTGGGTTCAAGCTCCCAATCCCCACCTGCAGGGGGAAAGCCTCACAGATGGAGAGGCAGGACTGCCGGTGTCTCTCTGTCTCTCTCCCTATCTCCCCCTCCTCTCAGTTTCTGGCTGTCTCTATCTGATAAACAGATAATGATAATAATAAAAATAAAATAAATACTCCTGTGCCACCAACTTAGGGTCTGCCTTCAGGGTTTGTGATAATAGTAAAATGAAACCTTATGGAGGCGTTAGACTATCTATCTATCTTACGGAAAACTGAGAAATTTTACACATGTACCAACAACTGCATTTACTGTTTGCTATAAACCATAACCCCCCCAAACAAAAAAAAATTAATAAAATAAACCTTAATTCAGGCAGAGGGTAGATAGCATAATGGTTATACACACAGATACTTGAGACTCCAAAGATCTAGGTTCGAGCCCCCACACCACCATAAGTCAGATCCGAATGACACTCTTGTAAAAATAAATAAATAAATAAATAAATAAACCTTAATTCATCACTTCCCAGTTCCAAAGCAAAGTGATTTTACTAATGTGTTAATTTTCTACTAAATTGGGCTGATAACTACCAGCCAATCATATTGAGCTGGTAGACTATTAAAAACATTGTGTCTAATGGGATGTAGAAACCTCAGCAAAGCAGCTTATAATGTGGTCAGAAAACTTAACATTTGTGCCTGTACATGCATGTGTGCGCACACACACACACACACACATACAGGCACACACAGACATACAGGCACACACACACACACATACAGGCACACACACATACATACAGGCACACACACACACACATACAGGCACACACACACACAGGCACACACACACACATACACGGGCACACACAGGCACACACACACACATGCACGCACAGACCCTCCTTATATCGCCTTGGGCCTCATTAAAAGATTCTATCACCTCTCTGAGGGTTTACCCCTTTCAAGTCAGTGGGGCTAGAGTTCTCCTGTGAGAAACGTCCCTCAGCAAGGGGACTGAGAGTGTGTCACTGCCGCGTGCTCGACCTCAGCTGATCAGCCACCTGGAGAGACCTGCCACTGCATCAGGCGTCCTGCAGCAGTGCGGCTGTGATCAGCGCCCAGCACCAGAGGAACGTCCCTGGGGTAATCCATGCACCCTCTAACTCTCCACGTGAAGATTTAGGACCCACAAGTGTTTGTTGCTTTGTTTTTCTTTCTTTCTTTTTTTTTTTTTTGGGTCAGCATTGGGGCTTCTTCATACCAGGCTGATGGTTTCATAGAAAAGGCAGAGACAGACCCCTCTTATCCTATGATTTTGTTAATGTCTCCTTTTTCAAATAAATAGAGAAAGAGAGAAGAGACAGAGACAGAATGAGTGTGAGACACCCCACAGTCCCCAGGCTCCCACCCCTACCCCAGTGCCAAGGGTGCCGCTGTTGCTATTGTGTGTATGACAAAGCAGACATCTGCCCAGGTGACCTGTTTTGCTGCCCTACCACAGGGAAATTTACTCTGTTAGTTGACCCACTGAAGACTTCCCCAGTTTGGCTTCCAGCCTCATTGTTTCATCACTGACTCGGGGTGTACGTGGATGGCGGCACAGGGGTTGCCGTGCAGGAACAGTGTCTGCAGTGTCTCGTCACCCTGTGGCAGGCATCCAAAACACCCCCAGCCGGGGCCGTCTCCCATGCAGGACTCCCAAGCGACTCCCGAGCGGGCATTTCTGAGTGTGCTGTCTCCATTTGTCCTTGTCTTGCTCCTGTGGATGTGCCTTGTGTCTGTATCAGTCTGCTTCTGTTCACTTTCTCATTTCTAGAGAACACTGAAAGCCGCTCTGAACCACCGGCAGCTCCTCTTCCACTTCCTTCAACTCTACCTAAGCCTAAACCCAAACCTAAGCCCAAAAAAACGCCCGTGCTTCCAAAAGGGGCCACTGCAGGGGCCAGCCCCAAGGGTGACGAAGTGCCTCCTAGTAAAACAGTCACCAAGGCTCCTGCTAAGCAGGCCCCTGTCCCTCCGCCCAAGCCAACGAGCCGAAACGCCGTCCGAGAGACTGGTGAGTATGCCCGCTGTGGGCCGAGTCCAGGGTGCGCAGCTCTGGGGTGGGCCTCGTTGCTTCTAGAAACAGACTCGGGCTGGGTGTAGCGCACCCGCTGAGTGCAGATAGCACCATGCTCAAGGGCCTGGGTGCTCCCCACCTGTGGGGGGAAGCTTCATAGGTGGTGAAGCAGGTCTGCAGGTGTCTGTCTTTCTCTCTCCCTCTCCTTCTCCCTCTCCTCTCTGAATTTCTCTCTGTCCTGTCAAAATATATATACATATGTATTTTTTTCTCAAAAAAGAGCAAATCGGGAGTTGGGCGGTAGCACGGTGGGTTAAGCACATATGGCGTAAAGTGCAAGGACGAGCTCAAGGATCCTGGTTTGAGCCCCCGGCTCTCCACCTGCAGGGGAGTCGCTTCACAGGCAGTGAAGCAGGTCTGCAGGTGTCTGTCTTTCTCTCCCCCTCTCTGTCTTCCCCTCCTCTCTCCATTTCTCTCTGTCCTATCCAACAACGATGACAACAATAATAACTACAACAATAAAACAACAAGGGCAACAAAAGGGAAAAAATAAATAAAATATAAAAAAGAGAATCACTTCTATATGTAACATCAATGAATTCAGCTTTGATGAAAGTCAGTACCTAAGAGATTCCTTGACTACTTTCTCTAGCAGAAGGAAACCATTCAGTCATTCACTCAGTCATTCATTCATCTCGTTCACTTGTGGGTGGAGAGAGAGACTTCATCCTGAGAATCCAGCATCTTGAAGAGACCCCATAGAATTCAGGGAATAGCACACTTGAATGGCAGCGGTCTCCTCTGACAGAAGGTGATGGTACTTAGACACAGATAGACCCTCTGCCTACGTGAGCTTGTGAGCGGTTTCTCCACTTGGGTTCTCGCTTCCCAAATATTTAGTATCTGTGAGAATGTGCAACATGTATCTTCAGCATATTTGCTGCATCTGAATGTCTTTACTTATTCTGTGTAGGTGGTCATTTCTTTTTTAAAATTTTATTTATTTATTTATTATTGAATAGAGATACTGAGAGGGTTGGGGAGTTAAGAGGGCGTCAGAAAGACACTTGCAGCCCTGCTTCACCACGCTTGAAGCTTTCCCCCTGAAGGTCAGGACCAGGGGCTTGAACCCAGGTCCTTGTTCACTGTAATGTGTGCACTTAACTGTATGTGCCACTCCCTGGCGCAGTGGGTCATTTCTTTACTGATAGATAACAGAGGGGTTGTGGTACTTGGTTCGTCTGCACCCCACTGTTCTCCACTGGAATCAACAAAGATTACAGCAGCCGAGTTGAAAGTGACTTTGTCACCCCTGCCTCTGCCGGGCTAGCGTGGGGGTGTCTCTTCCCGGGCGTGTGCTCTCTGGGTTGGAGGGAATGTGACTAGAGCCTGCCTGAGCTGCTACTCACTCAGCAACATGGGAGATAGATGACTCAGGAACCAAGCTCATGGCGGGCTAGGCAATGCAATGTCTTTATTGATCAGAGAGCAATGCTTTTAATGGCCAAACCCAGTAGTGACAAGTCAGAAATGAAATGGCTAGGAAAGGGGTGGAGAGAGGCAAAAGGGGGCTGAGAAGATAGAAACTTCCTTAGCAACTGTTGTGAGGGTTTTAACTGGTGGGATTAATGATACTCTGGAGGCAGGGAGGGTCTTGAAAGATAGATCAAAGGAGTGGAATGGGTGGGGATCTTTCAGGCAAAACAATGATTATGTAGATAGGCCATAGTATCAGGAATGCAGGGTGGAGCAGGGGGAGCTGGCTTAACAATTTCCTGACATCTCCCCCTTTCTTTTTATCTAATGGCCATAATATCAGGAATGCGGGGTGCTTTGTGAGACAGGGAGTCTGATATGACGGGGCAAACCTTTGGGGTTATTCCTGTCCCTCTTTGCTCAACCTCTCGGTGGAGAGAGAAACAGACAGGAAAGACACACTCCTCAGGTCAAGCCCTACCAAGCTCAACCATATCCTCACAATTTCCCGACATGCCTCTCCCCTCCCGTCTAACCTCCCATCCCACCACCACCAACTTCTTCTCAGCAGGAAAAGGATCCCAGTGGCAGGGCTACAGATCAGGGGGTTGCACAGTAACTTTGTGTCATATATACCTAGCTTCTGTTCTTCTTCTTTTTGGTATTAACTTTCTTTCTTTATTGGATAGAGACAACCAGAAATTGAGGAGAAAGGGGGTGATAGAGGAAGAGAGAGACAGACTCTTGGTGGTAGAGAAGAGAGAGACAGATAGGAACAACACTCCTTCACAGCTCCCTAAAGCTTTTCCCCTTTAGGTGGGGACTGGGGGCTCGAACCTGGGTCCTTGCACATTGTTAACATGTGCGCTCAACCAGGTGCGCCACCACCGGGCCCCATTACCTAGCTTTCTGTATGGGCTCATGTACTTGATGCAGAGTGTGGTACCATGCTTCCAGTAACGTGCAGCATAACCCTGCCCTGCCACCCACCTTTTGGAAGGGCCTTGGTCACTGTATCCTTCCTTACTGAGTGGCTTTCTCATTAGCACATGCATTCGATTCTGCTGTGTCACAGAAAAGTATATTTTCCTTAAAATCAGAGGCAACTTCCCTGTAATTGGCTACCAGGATCTGCCTTGCTATTGACTGCTGCCCCTTTAATCTATATCTAAAGATAGAGATATAGGTAGTTGCTTACATTACGAGAAAGACTTACTTGACAGTCCAGCAGTGCTCTGAATACAAATGGGCATCTCTCTCTCTCTCTCTCTCTCTCTCTCTGTCTTCCATCTTCTGCCTTTGACCTTGAGTGTCTGGGTCTCTTCTGATAGCCTCTAGAATGAAATGCCTCCAGTGCTTTGCCAGCAGTTCTAAAAGGCCACTTCTGCAGGGACCAGCTGTACTCACATGTCAGCCTCCATTTCTGGCAAACTCTGGGAACTGTCTTGAGGTGAAGCAGGCAATGATCCACTTCATGAAAACCCCCAAATTAATATCCTGTCCCTGGGAATGTGAACCCTGCCTTGTGCAGAATTCCTCTCTAATCTCATCCCCACGTGGTACTCACCCCCCCCCCCGACTTCTCTCTCCTCCCTCCAACCCTCCCTCATCCTTCTTACTTCTCTCTCTCTCCTTCCTTCTTTCCCCCTCCCCCCATTCTCTCCCCATTTCAGAAGAAAGTGGTGAGCAGCTCTCATGAGGCCTTTTAGTTCCAGGTAGCTGACTTGAAGGTTTTATTTCTAGACTAGCAGCCTTCCAAATAGCAATGCCATATTAAAAGAAGCTTGACTGGCTTTTAGGGTAATTAAAAATGTCAGGTTTGTCAGAAAGAAACAAGGATGAATCCAAGTAGAGAACAAACCTATCCTTATATCGAGTATTGATGATACTCTTAGAATTCTGATAGTCCATAGTAACCGTCAGACATGGCAACTGTTTTATCTGAAGAATGCTAACTTTCTGGGAAGTTATTTCCAGTGTTGTCTTGGAGTTTGGTTTTGTTATTATTTGTTTGTTTTTGTTTTATTTGCTTTTCTTTTTTTTAGCTCTCAGTAGAGATTCTTCTGCTGTTATTATAATTTCTAAATATCTGTTTTGCTGGTCAGGTAGCATAGAATAACGTATTATTTTCTTTCTTATGATCACACATGGCATTAACAACAGTGTGTGACTGAGGACTGGTGGTATTTCTTTTTCAATCATGACTCAGTTCAACTAAACTTGAACAGCATGGCTGATCTCAAAAAAATTCTAGTTTTAGAAGACAGTTTAAAAATACACACACACACACACACACGTTATCATGAACTGGCATTTCGCTGCTACTGAAAACAGGTTTCATCTAGTTTCTTAAGCCAGGCTAATGTTGATATGGCTGTATGAAAGAAAACAGTTTTTCCAAAAATCTTGGGATTGACATCTGGAAGGATTCTAACTTACCTAATTATTGAACACATTTAGGCACCAAATTCTTGGCATCTTTGTAACAAATTAACTTAGAATAAACTAAGATATAGGAGTATTTTTTTAATAATTTTATCGTATCAGTAAGTGAATATACATTTCCAGATTTTGGGGGGGGTAAAGTCCTAGATTTTATGCATATCTGAATTAATAAAGTCACCAAGTCTAGAGACTCCATTATTTTTTAAATATCTTATTTATTTATTCACTTATTGGATTGAGACAGAAACTAAGATGGAAGAGAGAAATAGAGAGGGAAGAAGAGACATCTACAGCCCTACATCATCACTTTGAAGCTTTCCCCTGCAAGTGGGGACCAGGGACTTGAACCCAGGTCCATGTGCATGGTGACATGTGCACTCAGCCAAATACACCACCACCTGGCACGATTTGCAGATGTCTTCACAGACTGAATCTTGTCACCAAACGAGACTGGCTTTGTTTGTGGTGTACTAGGATGAGTGATGTCTTATAGCCCACTGTCTAGCCCTTGCTTAATTCTTCCATCTCTGGACTTTCCCAGTTTACATCAGTGAAGTTGTAACTGGAGGTGGGTCACAATACTATGTCTCTGGTATGGAAAGCTTCACGATGCTCATAAGACGTTCTCACCTGATTCCGTGCAGTCGAGTTTAACTCTTATTGGAGACAGAGACAGGACAGGCAGCACAACAGCCGGACAGATAATTCGACAATGTACAGATCATAAAGGATCTGAAGAAAAAGGGAACTAACCTTGTTTTCCTCTAAAAGCAGTTGAAAAGCAGCCCTATCCGGTAGACGTATATAGTATGACCAGCCTCTGACAAAGACGCTTTGGGAACATAGGTATTTAAGTTTCTGGAGATGTGGTTAGATGATCTGAGAGTGACACTCACTCCCCACAGCTTGCTCAGCTGTTACCCATTGAAACATTGTGTTCTTTTATTGTTATTATTTGTACTGAGAGTGAGAGCCTTTATGTGGTGGCAGGGATTGAACTCAGAACCTTCTGTGTGTAAAATATATACTCTAACTGCTCGGCTACCCCAGTGCCTTTGGACGCTTTTTATTTTCTTTATGTTATTTTATTTATTCTGCTGCTTTGATGATATTCCACAGGAGATGCACGCGGTGTCGGCCGGATGAAAGCCTCTCTTTCTAGCAAGAACTGGTTTCCACAGTTCATTCATTCCTTTAGCAGTGAAATGGGTAGATTTGCTGCCGGCGATTTGAACCCCCCTCGTGTGTGGACATTTCTCTCTCCGGGAAGGGAGGAATTTGTCACGGGCTCAACCTTATCATCTCTGCAGATAACTGCTGGTGTTTATCCTCTCTGACAAAACCATCCCCTTTGTGTGTACAGAGGCTTCTCCGGACAACCCGCAGGCCTCCCCCATTGGCTGGCCTAGCTCAAGAATAGAGGGGAAAGAGCCAGGGGTAGATAGCACAGTAGTTATGCAGAGAGGCTCTCCTGCTGAGGCTCCAAAGTCCCAGGTCCAGTCCTCTCCATGCACCACGATAAGCCAGAGCTGAGCAGTGCTCTAGTTAAAAAAAAAAGGGGGGGGGGTTGCTGGGGGAATGGGGTGGTAGTGCAGCGGGTTAAGTGCACATGGCCTGAAGCACAAGGACCGGCGTAAGGACCCTAGTTCGAGCCCTCGGCTCCCCACCTGCGGGGTAGGGGGTCACTTCACAAGTGGTGAAGCAGGTCTGCAGGTGTCTGTCTTTGTCTCCCCCTCTCTGTCTTCCCCTCCTCTCTCCATTTCTGTCTGTCCTACCCAACGACGACATCAGTAACAATAATAACCACAACAATGATAAAACAACAAGGGCAACAAAAAGGAAAAAACTAGCCTCCAGGAGCAGTGGGTTTATGGTGCAAGCACTGAGCCCCAGCAATTACTCTGGAGGCAGAAAAAAAGGGGGGGGGGGGCGGGAAACATAGAATTCTTGTTCCTTAGGATTTTACTATAACCATCTCTTCAGATGGGAGACAGGGAAAGGGCAGAAAACCAAACCTTTCTCAGTGGCAGCCCTATTTTTCTTTTTTCTGTTTACTCAGCAAATGTAAAAGATCATTGTCAGGGGTCACTGTCCGTGATGCTCACAGCCCTGTCCCTCTGACTTCTAATGCAGAGTCTCTCGTTTTAGCTGCTTCCTCTCACTCAAAAAGGACCAGCTCCAAGGCATCAGCTTCACCATCTATGTCCTCCACATCATCTCGTCCCAAAGCTTCAAAGGAGATGGTTTTTAGCAAAACGGGGGCCGCTGGAACCACAAAGAGCAAGAAGAAAACGTGCAAACAGCCAACATCTCAACCCTCTTCCGATGCCACCCCTCTGGGCACAGGAGAGGCTCCAGACACCAGGGAGGAGGGTCTCCAAGCAGAGCAGACTGTGTCTGGGATGGAGGAGCAAACCCCAGGAAAACCCAGACCTGGAGTCCCTCCTCCCCCTGTGACCCTGCCGCCCCCTCCCCTGGGCGCCCCCCTCCCTATGGAGGAGCAGAGCTTGGTAGCCTCAGACACTCCTGCTGTCCTGGTCACCGATGGAGCTGAGCTGCCTGTTCCTGCCTTAGAACCAGGGCAGCTTCTCTGGGCCGAAGAGCTGACAGACAGAACCATTGTCCACGCCAACACTGGCTTGAGCATCAGCAGAGAAAATGCAAAATGGTGAGTAGGGGGCATGCCCATATCTCGTCTGTATACTGTGTGAGGCTAGGTACTAAAAATTACCAAAGCATTCTTGGAAATCCAGGAACCTGCTATGCTTTAATAAGTTTTTTTGATTTGTCTCTTTATTTATTATTGGATAGAGATAAAGAGAAATTGAGAGGGGAAGGGGAAGACAGAGAGAGAGAGAGAGAGAGAGAGAGAGAGAAACCTGCAACCCCTCTTCAACACTTGAAGCTTTCTTCCTGCAGGTGGGGACAGCGGCTTGAACCCAGGTCCTTGTGCACTGTATGTAATGTGTAAGCTTAATCAGATGGACCCCTGCCTGGCCCTGCTTGTTTTTTTATTGACTTAATCCGGTGAAAATTAAGTAGGCATACGTAATCCAAGCATGGGATTTTCATAGCCCTGACCAAGAAACGCTACTGAGAGAATTGCACTGGCCCTCCTGAGGGAGAGCACGGCATGGCCGAGCTTTGGTTCCTAAACATATTGTGAGCCTGTTTATGACCCCTCAGAAGTCCTTCCACTCTAACCTTCGTCTCTTATCATTCTCCTTCTCTTCCTTACACTTCTGCCCAAATTCTTCACTCACTTTTGTCCAGATTCATTCCAGTTAACTTATTTAACAGCTTTCTCAAGCAGATTACCATCAGAACTCTTTCAGAATGCAATGTGATTTGTGTCTTTCCAGTAGCCAGAGCAAGAGTCAGGTGTGGTCCAAGATACACTGCCGTCCAGTTGTCTGAGCAAGAACCTTGTAGTTCACTACAAGGCCCTCAGCCGCCTTCATTTCCTGAATCAAATCACTCACAAAAGCCAGACATGTCCGTATTCACTAGTAGTTAAGATAAAGAAGAGGAGGAGGAAGATGGGGGAGAAGATTTTGAAACAGTGATTATGGTGTCTTTATTTACACACATGACAATTGTCTTGCGGTCCATTTCAACATTTCAACACAACACTGATTCTTTCAGCAAGTATTGTTGCTTTCCTCCTGTGTGTATGACCGAAGTTCTAAAGTGGGAGTTGGGTGGTAGCACAGCGGGTTAAGCGCAGGTGGCACAAAGCGCAGGGACCAGCGTAAGGATCCTGGTTCCAGCCCCCCGGTTCCCCACCTGCAGGGGAGTCGCTTCACAGGCGGTGAAGCAGGTCTGCAGGTGTCTGTCTTTCTCTCCCCCTCTCTGTCTTCCCTTCCTCTTTCCATTTCCCTCTGTCCTATGCAGCAACAACATCATCAACAACAATAATAACTACAACAACAAAACAAGGGTAACAAAAGGAAATAAATAAATATATATAAAAAAAAGTTCTAAAGCCTCAAAGACACAAACGTGAGCAAGACATTGTAGTCAAGATTAGTTCTTACCAAAATAATTTCCAACATGCTTGAAAAGTGCAAGTGTCTAATGTCAGGTTTGAGCTTAGGGAAGTAGGCTGAGTAAATGACTTTATTGTTCAACGTGCTCAAGAGCGAGGTAGTACTTAGAAAGTGGTTCTCTTAGGCTGTGCCAAGTCTTGAACGACCCTGTGTGTAACAGTGGCCTGATTCTTCCACATCCACAGTCCACAGACACTGAGCAAGAGGATTGTACTGTGCCAAGCACTGTGTGCCGCACACAAGTAGCTTCTGTCAACCTTCAGTCCAGACATTTGCAGAATTAATGTTTGTTCTTTATTTCCACGCAGACCGTGGTGAGAGAGAGAGCCGGGGGCATCATTAGACACTGAGGTTTTTTTTTTAACTTTGTATTTATAAAAAGGAAACATTGACAAAACCGTAGATAAGAGGGGTACAACTTCACACAATTCCCACCACCAGAACTCCGTATCCCCTCCCCTCCCCTGATAGCTTCCCTATTCTTTATCCCTCTGGGAGCATGGACCCAGGGTCATTGTGGGATGCAGAAGGTGGAAGGTCTGGCTTCTGGAATTGCTTCCCCGCTGAACATGGGCGTTGACAGGTGGATCCATACTCCCAGCCTGTCTCTCTCTTTCCCTAGTGGGGCAGGGCTCTGGGGAAGCAGAGCTCCAGGACACGTTGGTGGGGTTGTCTGTTCACGGAAGTCTGGTCGGCATCATGCTGGCATCTGGAACCTGGTGGCTGAAAAGAGAGTTAACATACAAAGCTAAACAAATTGTTGACCAGTCATGGACCTAAAGGCTGGAATAGTGCAGATGAAGTGTTGGGGGGGTCCTCCATTTTGTAGATAGCTAGTAGGCATATTTTAGTTATATTTCAAAGAGCCTACTAGTTTTTTTTTTCTTTTTTCCCCTGAGCCTGAAATCTTTTTTTTTTTTTTTTTTTTTGAGCCTGAAATCTTATATGCAGATAAATCCAAGTTATTGTCTGGGGAGATGATGTCATGGCTAGAAAAAGGACCAGAAATCGAGATTTTTACAGAAAAAAAAAATTCTTCTGTTAGGATAACTATAATGCTTTCCTAGAAGGATCATAGAGATTTTCTTCCAGTATAATCTTTAAAATTTAAAAATAATTAATCACATTTATCCCACAGAAGTGGTACATGTTTGCTCTCGAGTTAATGAGCCTTGAATATATAGTCTCTCAAATGTCCCACATCCATCCCCTGAAAAACTCTCCCATTTTAAAATACATATTTCAGTAAGAATTTCTGACTCTTACTTGCTTTATTTAGAACACTCCCTCTGTTATGTTTAGTCCACAAATGTGTGAAAATTCTTTAATTTTTTGAAGAGCCCTCTGTTTGGAATATAAATGTCAAAACCTTAAAGAAGACAGGAGGCCTTGTGTAAGAATGTTGACTTCTGTTCATTTATTGCTGGGAAGTAACTACCTAGTAGATTTCTATTCATAGTAACAGAAACGTCTGACGGAAGTTAATAAGCTCATCTCAGACCCATATCAAAACGGGACCTGACTCAGGTTAAGTGCTTTCTGCATGACTCAGGGAGATACTCTGTTAGTCAGCATTCCAGGGACCTTAGGAGAGAAATGAGAATCAAGCTTGATTATTATAAATTTGGAATAGCAAATTTAACACTAGATTCAGTATGACCTCCAATATTAAGTATAAATTTTAATATATAACAGTATTTAAATACATGTGATATATATATATTATTAAGTGTAAATATAGCATCTAGTAGGTAGACTAAGAATCTTAGTGTTTATACTGGGCTGGTAACTTCAGCTAGGCCACGTGTCCATGGCATTCCTGGGTTCCACGAATCTTAAATGGTCTACCCTCCTCGTTCTGTAGTAAGGATGGCCTTCAGTATCTGTCAGCTGGATACTCGAGCTATGAAAAAGTATTCCGATACAATAGTACACCTCTTATCCTATGGTCTTGTCAGTGTTTCCATTTTATAAATAAAAATTTTAAAAATTAATAAAAAAAATAGATCTTCTTGTATTTAAAACTAGATCTCACAGTATGGAAACTGATTTCTAAAAAAGAAAAGAAAGGGAAAGAAACCTAGTATTCCTGTATGATCATATCATCTAGTAATTCTACACATAGATCAGAAAGCCAAAAACTGAAAGCAGATACTCCGACAAACACTTGCACATCAGTCAGTGTTCACAGCTGCCCTGCCACTAATGACCAATGCAAATGTCCGTTGACTCATGAACAAATATGGCATCTATGTGCAGTGGAATATTGTTCAGTCTTTAAGAAGGAGGAATCGGGGCTGGGAGGTCGTGTACCCAGCTGGGTGCATGTGTCACTATGCACAAAGACCCAGCCTCAAGCCTCCAGTCCCTACCTGCAGGGGAAGCTTCTGGAATGTGGTGACGCAGTACTGTAATATCTGTCTCCTCTGTCTTCCTCTTCCCTCTCAATTTCTTTCTGGCTCTGTTAACTAAATTTCTTTTTAAGTGTGTTCTATTAAAGGGAGGGGAAGGTGGCATACCCAGTTAAACACACTTATTACCAGGTGCAAGGGTCCGAGTTCGAGTCCCCCATGCCCCACATGCAGGGAGCCACTTCATGAGGGTCCACAGGTGTCTACCCCTCTCTCTCTTTTTAATTTTCATTTGTAGAAAGGAAACACTGACAAAAACCATAGGATAAGAGGGGTATAACTCCACACAATTCCCACCACCAGAGCTCCATATTCCATCCCCTCCCCTGACAGCTTTCCTATTCTCTATCCCTCTGGGAGTATGGACCCAGGGTCATTGTGGGATGCAGAAGGTGGAAGGTCTGGCTTCTGGAATTGCTTCCCCGCTGAACATGGGCGTTGGTAGGTGGATCCATACTCCCAGCCTGCCTCTCTCTTTCCCTAGTGGGGCAGGGCTCTGGGGAAGCAGGGCTCCAGGACACATTGGTGGGGTTGTCTGTCCAGGGAAGTCTGGTCGGCATCATGGTAGCATCTGGAACCTGGTGGCTGAAAAGAGAGTTAACATACAAAGCCAAACAAATTGTTGACTAATCATGAACTTGAAGGCTGGAATAGTGCAGATGAAGATTTGGGGTCTTCATGTTTTAGATAGTTAGTAAGCATATTTTATTTATATTTCAGAGAGCCCATGACTATACTAGTTTTTTTTTCCCGCTGAGTTCAACATCTGATATTCAGGTGGATCCAAGTTAATGTCTGGGGACATGATGTCATGGCTGGAAAAGGACCAGAAAGCTGGATCAGCGAAGAGAGTGGCTCCCAAATATGGGGAAGGGGTATAAATATCATTGACTGTAAACCCCATCGATTTGATCTGTCCACATTTCTCTTTATATCTCCACTCTTTCTCAATTTCTGTCTGTCAAATCTAGTAAAAAAAAAAAAAAAAAAAAAAAGGAGGTGGATTTGTAGTGTCAGCACCAAGCCCCAGCAATAACCCTGGAGGCAAAAAAAAAAAAAAAATTGTAGGGGGCTGGGCAGGAAAATATGGAGTAACATGAATGAACCTTGAAGACATGCTGAGGGAAATGAGGTCAGACACCAGTCAGTACTTCACCTCGTTTGACACAGTCTACCATCATGACTGTGAGGTGGAGCTTAGTGAAGGAGAAGGGGTAGTCTACCTCTGTCTGGTGGACACAGATTTATAGTTTGGAAAGAGGAAAATGGTCTGCAGACAGTGGTAGTGAGCGTTGCACAGCAGTGTGGACACGTTTCATGCCGCTCAAGTGTGCACTCAGCATGATTAAGATGGTGGATTTTGTGCTATGAATACTTACGCCGTAAGATAAGAAGAAGCCCCTTTGAGGTCTGACTGTTGAAGTGTTCTGATGATCGCAACATGGAGCATGGTATGAGTGTGCAGGTGTGTGATCACCAAGTGGTGTTTCTAGGATCTTGGGTTCCGAGGAGGCTTTCCTGTGGATACTAGTCAAGGTGCTGTTTTCTGTCGGCTTTTGTCGTAGTTAGCAAGTACAGTGAGTACATGGTGAGCACTGCATGGCCCTTCAGAAGGGAGGCATCCAAATTTAGATTCTCCTATTTCTATCAGGAAGCCATTTGGGGGGTTATTTTGTATCTTTTGTATCTTAAGACGAGGACTGCATTGTTCTTGAGTTGAAATGTTTGGACGTGAAGCGTCTTTTCTGTTCTAACATGTAAAATCTGGCAAAGTTCTGTATGCATGGTAAATTTAAACCCGAGATTCTTAGCAAATGAAATAATAGACCACTCTGGAGCCTTGCACAGCTCGTGTTCACATTCTGTATGTTATTCGGATACTGTTAGTCACACTCCTCTAAAAAGAGGCCACTGTATAAATGCAAAAGCTGAAACCCAGAGACAAAGTGTGACTTTCTGACTGTTGAGACACTGGCTTTGATGGAAATAGGGTTTGCTTGTTTGTTTGTTTGTTTTTGCCATTAGGGTTATTGCTCGGCTTCAGTGCCTGCTCTATAATCCAAAGCTCTCAGTGGCCATTTTTTTCCTGCTTCACTTTTTTTTTTTAATTTTTATTTATAGAAAGGAAACACTGACAAAAACCATAGGATATGAGAGGTACAACTCCATGCAATTCCCACTACCAGATCTCCGTATGCCGTCCCCTCCCCTGACAGCTTTCCTATTCTCTATCCCTCTGGGAGCATGGACCCAGGGTCATTGTGGGATGCAGAAGGTGCAAGGTCTGGCTTCTGTAATTGCTTCCCCGCTGAACATGGGTGTTGACAGGTGGATCCATACTCCCAGCCTGTCTCTCTCTTTCCCTAGTGGGGCAGGGCTCTGGGGAAGTGGGGCTCCAGGACACATTGGTGGGGTTGTCTGCCCAGGGAAGTCCGGTTGGCATCATGGTAGCATCTGGAACCTGGTGGCTGAAAAGAGAGGTAGCATATAAAGCCAAACAAATTGTTGAACAATCATGAACCTAAAGGCTATTATACTTCGTAGGGTAAAGAGAAATTGAGAGGGGAGGGGAGATAGAGAAGGAGAAAGAGAGAGAGAGAGAGAGGCATCTGCAGACCTATTTCCCCAACTTGTGAAGCTTTTCTTTTCCCCTGAACATGGAAATCAGGAGCTTGAAGACAGGTCCTTAAACATGGTAATATGTACACTTCACCAAGTGCACCACTGATCAACTCCCGACACAGTAAAGATTTACTTCTCTGCATCATTATCCTTCTTAGTGGCGGGCTGCAAAATAAGCTGAGTACCTTGTCAGAAACATTGGGCACTGGGACGGAAGACGAGGAATTAGGGGTCCAGCTGCAATGTGCCAAGCTCTCCAAAGGATTTCTAGTGCGTAAGGCAAGAAGGCAGTGGAAAGTGTTTGAAGGCTTCACGATCAGTAGGAGTTATAGGTAAAACAACAAGAGTAGACAGTCAGGAATGCAGGAGTTTTCTAGCCCAGTATAAATAAATCAGATGCTATCTTTTTTTTTTTTTTTTGCCTCCAGGGTAATTGTTGAGGCTTCGTACCTGCACTACGAATCCACTGCTCCTGTGGCCATTTTTATTTATTTATTTTTTTGATAGGACAGAGAGAAATTGAGAGGGGAGGGGAATATAAAGAGGGAAAGAGAAAGATAGACACCTGCAGACCTGCTTCACCGCCTGTGAAACATTCCGTTCCCCCCCTACAGATGGGGAGCAGAGGGCTCGAACCCAGATCCTTGTGCTTAGCACGGGTGTGCCACCTCCTGGCCCCCTCAATACTATCTAGCCTGTTATCTTCACTTTACAGATGAAGAATATAAAATCTGGAGGATGAAGTGATCTAGACCTGCTCTTTACCTCCCCGGATTTTAGTGTCATCTTTCACCAGCCTGTAGGATGCTTCTCATGTGACCAGAGCTGCTTGGCACCATACTGACATTGTCCTTAAGCCGTTCTCTGGGCTTCACATCAGACTTGTGTTTCTGTGTCTTCCGTAGTCTAACAACCAAAGACGAGCAAGGGAAGGCGGCACCAGAGCTCCTGACCCCTGGGCTGATGGGAGAATCTTCAGAATCCTGTAGTGCCCCAGAGGATGAAGGCCGGAGAGAATACCAGGCCAGTGACTCTGACTCGGACGGACCTATTTTGTACACCGATGATGATGAGGAAGAGGATGAGGATGGCAGTGGAGAAAGTAAGTCGCCTTTTTAAAATTTTTATTATTATTGGACAGAGACAGAAATCAAGAGGGAAAGGGGAAATAGAGCAGGAGAAAGAGACATTTGTAGCATTATTTTAATGCTCATGAAGCTTCCCCTGCAGGTGGGGAGCTGGGAATTAAACCTGGGTCCTGGCACATGGTAGAGCCTTACCCTGGCCCAGAAAAATCAGTCTTTTATCAGGAGATGGAGGAGAAAGTAGGTGGTGTTCAGAGGCAGCTATGTGTATTGTATATAACAAAATCCTCATCACGGACTAACTGATACCTTCTTACTCCTCGACTGTATTTCTCAATTTAGAACTGTGTGTAGTCTGTGTTCTGTTTTGTTTTGTGGGGTGTATTTGGATGGTTGGGGATTTTGTTGTTGTTGTTTCTTTGTGTCGCAGAGGTTTTACCACTGCAGGACAATTCTTTCAGATAGAAAGGGCAAGGTGGGGGGTAGGCCAGGCCACTGCACAGTCGGTTAAGTACACTTAGTACTAAGTTCCAGGACCCAAGAAAGGATCTGGGTACGAGCCCCCATCTTCAAGAGAGACACTTCACAAACGGCGAAGCAGGTCTGCAAGTGTCTCTCTGTCTCTTTCCCTCTCTCTCTCTCTCTCTCTCTCTCTCCCCTTCCTCTATCAGTTTCTCTCTGTCCTGTCCAATAAAACAGTGAAAAATAAATGCTGCCAAAAGCAGTGGATTCGAGTGTGGGCATCAAGCCCCAGCAGTAAACCTGGAGGAAAAAAAAGAAAGAAAAAGAAAGAGAGAGAGAGAGAGACTACAGTGTTGACAGTTCCCCCCAGTGCCTCTGGGGATGGCGGCTCACATCTGGGTGACACACAGACCAAAACCTTCCCAGGTGACTGTCTCACTAGCCCCAGGACTCAGCCTCTGATAGTCTTTACAGAAGATGATTCCACAGATGGAGGCCAGGCCCTTCATTTATAAGCAGAAGTGGTTATTCGTATTTGTTGAAAAACATAAGACTTTCTGTTGACAGACCTTTCTCAGCCCCTCCCCTCTGTTTCTCTCTGTCTCCATCCAGTCATAAATAAATAGATAATTTTCAAAAGACAAGTATACTTGGGGCCAGGTGGTGGCACACCTGGTTGAAAGTACATGTTATAATGCAGAAGGACCCAGGTTCGGGCCCCTAGGGGGAAACCTTTGCAAGTGGTGAAGCAGTGCTGCAGGTGCCTCTTCATCTCTTTCCATTTCAATCACCCCTGCCCTCTTGATTTCTGGATGTCTCTATCCAATAAATAAATAAATAACAAAAAAATCTACTGTAAAAAAAGTGTGAGAGAGTATCCATTCAAAATTTGTTATTTTATCATTGAGCATATCTGTAAGTTTCACTGTCCTTCATGCTGAGATTTAATGAGAAGGAAGATGGAATGAGTGGAGATTGCCAGACAGCTTTTAAGAGTGAAGGGACAGTGTCCTGCTCAAGTAAGTCAAATAGAAGTGTGCCTTCGGATGGAATGACAGTGACGTGAATGAAACCAACTTGTATAATGCAGGCACCTGGAACATTTCATTAAAAACATAAAGCTGTGTAGAATGAAATCGAAGAGATTCATCATGAAGTTCATAGTGTGTCAAAAACCCTCACCACTGTAATGATGGAACCGCCTTCCTCGAGTTCTTTCTAGTTTGTGCCGAACAACACCAAAATTCATTGTGATCCACTTACCTGGTACTTGGCAAGAAGTTGGGAATTGCTAGATAATTTTGATTTTAAAGAGACGTATCAAAAGTAGACTCTTTTTTTTTTTTTTTTTGAGGCTGGAACATAGCTATCCAGGCAGGGTGGGTGACTATCGTGTGCAGCCTAGCTTCAAACCGCTGTGAAGTCTCTCTCTCCCCATGTCTCTGTCTTGTACACACACACACACACACACACACACATACACACACGAAAAGGGATGAAAACCTTAAGTCCAGGAATGGGAAAACTGCATGTGTATAAGCCAAATACAGACAGAAAGGTAGACTTTTGTTGATGTGGTCTCTGAGCAGAGCAGAAAGGGTGTCAAGACTCACTGTTCAGGGGGAAGCAAAATGCTTCCGTTTCTAAGACTTGCAGAAGGGAAGGGAAGGGAGACATGGGCGACATGGGTATCATGCAGTCGGTCGTTCCCAGGGCGGAGCGTCTTAGCAGAACTGACTTCAGATGCCACTTCCAAGTGATAAGGTGATAACTTGGTGTGTCTTCTCGTGGTGCCACATATTTTTTTGACCGTTTCTAAAAATACCTGTTCAATTTTACAAAGTGAATTACATTCACCTCAGAACTTTTTTTTTTTTTCTCCTTTTAGGTTAATTAAAATTCCATTCTTGCATGTAGATAAAGAATCTTCTCTGGGCTCTGTTTAAAGTCCATGCCATGTGTAACCTGAGTGTCCCTTACTCAAATTCTCCTTCTCTGCACTGCCTTTTCAATCCTCAGGTGCTTTGGCAAGTAAAATACGACGAAGGGATACTCTTGCTATCAAACTTGGCAACAGGCCGTCCAAGAAGGAATTGGAGGACAAAAACATCTTACAACGCACATCTGAAGAAGAGAGGCAGGAAATCAGACAACAGATTGGAACCAAACTGGTCAGGTAATAAATAGCTGAGAGTTTAATACAGCAAGCTAGCCCATAACTTCCTCTCTTGTCAACGCCCATGTTCAGCGGGGAAGCAATTACAGAAGCCAGACCCTCCACCTTCTGCATCCCACAATGACCCTGGGTCCATGCTCCCAGAGGGATAAAGAATAGGAAAGCTATCAGGGGAGGGAGCAGGATATGGAGTTCTGGTGGTGGGAATTATGTGGAGTTGTACCCCTCTTGTCCTATGGTTTTGTTAATGTCTCCTTTTTTAAATAAATAAAGATGAAAAAATAGAGCAGGGAAAACTGTTACAGAAAAAAGTAATAATAACATTTCCTCTCTCCTGCAGTCCCCTACCTTAGATCTGTGTCAATTCCTTGTGTAAGAGCATGCCTGCCCTTGCTAATCTTTTCTGTTTATTTCACAACAAATCCATTGCTCCCGGTGGCCATTTGTTTTCCTCGTTTGATAGGACAGAGAGAAATTGAGAGAAGAGAGGGAGAAAGACAGAGAGATACCGATAGTGCCTGCTTCACAGCTCAGGAAGCTTGCCTCCTGCAGGCGAGGTGTGGGGGTCTCAAACCCAGATCCTTGCACATGTTAACATGCACCTACTCAGATGCACCACCCTCCCCCTGCTGGCTCTTCTAAGTCGGCCTTGCATAGTGACCCACTCCCTTTGGTCTAGCCCTTCAGTGACTTTGAATTCACCAGTGCTGGTCTGAGGGTCCACAAGCTTTTTCTTTTCATTTATTTTTCATAAGAGAATGAAGAAGATAGGCCAGACCACTGTCCAGCTCTAGCATAAGGTGGTGCTATGGATTGAACCTGTAACCTCTCAGGCTTCAGGTGTCAAAGCTATGTGCTCTAAAAGACTGAGCTGTCTCCGGAACCCCACACCTTTATATGTGTGTTTTGAATTTTTTGTTGTTGTTGTTGTTAATAGAATGTTACAGGATTGTAAGATTTCAGTGTATGTCCACACCACCAAAGTTCTGTATCCCTACCCTTCTACCTCCCAAAGATAACCACCATAGTTTTCCCAAGTCTTAGAAACAGTTGGCTTGTTTCTGTTTTGTCTGGTTTTTCAAGTTCATGTGTATCCAATCTCTAGATTCCACATATGAGTGAAACCGTCTCCTAGTTATCCCTCATCTCTCCTTATTTTACTAAGCATGATCAACCTCTAGTTCCATCCATTTTGTCCTGAAGGGCAGAATATCAGCATTTTTTTATTCCAGCGTAGTATTTCATCAAATATATATCTCATAACTTCTTTAGTCAGACATCTCCTGATGGGCATTTAGGCTGCTTCCACTCTTTGGCTGTTATGAATAATGCAGCTGTGAACATAGGGGTGCGTGTGTCCCTTTTAGTTAGTGTTTGAGTGTCACTGGGATAAATGCCTGCGAGTGGGATGGCCCGAGCATAAGGTGATCCCATCCTTAATTGTTTAAGGAATCTCTGTACGGTCTTCCAGCGGGGCTGCCCCAGTCTGTATCCCCAGCAGCAGGCCAGGCCTCACACCTTCTCTAGGAAGGACCAGTCACTGAGTGTTGTACACCCTCCTTGTCAGAAAGTCTCTACCGCAACCTCTCAGTGTTGCTGTATTACCTTCAGAACCCTTGAGCACACCTCCAGGTCCCTCAGAACTTTTTGGAGATGGCACTCAGCTTCTGTGGAGAGACCCAGGGAAACGTAGGTGTGCCTCAGCTGTGCGGTGACGGGGGACTCCTTTGTCACTGGCCTGAACGTGAAAGAGCGTCTCTTCTGTGCTTTACAAGGGTTTCACCCCAACTGTTAAAAGGGTGAGAGCCTCTGGGAAAACACACAGAAATAGTATCTATTAAAGTGGACCAAAGTAGTTTTTTCATGTTCTCACTGTGGGTTTTACATATATCTACACCCTCTGTTCAAAGATAAATTACCCACAGCAGTGACCTTATGGAGTCGAGTCTAGGGCAAGAGTAGGATGAGATATTTCATGATGCAGAAGGCACAAGCGGCCCAGTCGAGAACCAGGTGTGAGCCCTGGCTTGGACAGCCTAGTGCTTCACTGTAGCCTCGCTAGCTAGTCTCTTGTTTAATTATCTGCCCAGTGAGAGTTGGTTACTAGCCTGCAAAACTGTCTTGGATTTTCAGGGTCGTGCAAATGAATCATGTAGTGCAGTTCATAGGCTTTGAAACTATGAATCATAGCAGTTGATGTGATCAGTATCTGTATTAGTACCTGCATGATAATTGCTCTAATAAATGTCTCATCTCCGTGTAGCCACTATATAAGGTCAAAGAACTAGGGAGCTTTAATTTTCACTTGCAGGAAAGGTCAAATACCCACTTTAAGGTAGGATTTGTATCATTTGTGTTATCTAATTGGCAGAGTAAGAGAAGAGAACTTCTTCTTCTTCTTTTTTTACTATTTGTTTATTTTCCCCTTTTTTGCCCATGTTGTTTTTATTGTTGTTGTTATTGGTGTTGCTGCCATTGAATAGAACAGGGAGAAATGGAGAGAGGAGGGGAAGACAGAGAGGGGGAAAAGTAGACACCTGCAGACCTGCTTCACCGCCTGTGAAATGACTCCCCTGCAGGTGGGGAGCTGGGGGCTCGAACCAGGATCCTTATGCCAGTCCTTGTGCTTTGCGCCACGTGCGCTTAACCGGCTGTGCTACCGCCCGACTCCTGAGAAGAGAACTTCTTAGGGAGGAAACTCTACAAACAAAAGACAGGTGATGTTTTAAGAGGGGATGTAGTACAGAGAGGCAGTCAGGTGCAAAGCCCGGCTGGCAGAAATCTTCTTTCATTTCTTTTAAGGTCGCCCTTAAGAACATGAAATGTCAACAACATTATTTACTTATCTCATAGGTGAGAGACCTAGAACACTGATGTTCATATTCGGTGCCAGGGGTCAAGCCACGTTTTCAACTGCAGGTTTTTTTTTTCTTTTATTGATTTAATAATGATCGACAAGACCATAGGATAAGTGATGTGCATTTCCACGCAGTTCCCACCATCAGAATCCCTTGACCCTTCTCCTCTGTTGGAAGCTTTCCCATCCTTTATTCCTCTGGGAGCATGGACCCAATATGGGGAGCAGATGGTGGGAGTTCTGGCTTCTATCATTGCTCCGCCCCTGGACATGGGTGTTGGCACGTGGATCCACACCCCCAGCCTCTTTCTTTTCTTTTTTAAAATTTCTTTATTGGGGATTAATGTTTTACATTCAATAGTAAATACAATAGTTTGTACATGCATAACATTTCCCAGTTTTCCATATAACAATACAACCCCCGCTAGGTCCTCTGTCGTCCTTCTTGGACCTGTACTCTTCCCTCCCCACCCACCCACCCCAGAATAATAATAATGAATAATGTAGGGGAGGAAGATGTGCAGTGGTGGGGCAGGGGGCACTCTCAATCTCTAGTCTCCAAATGAGTGAATAGCAGACACCAAGTTGCAGATGCTACCATGATGCCAACCTGACTTCCCTGGGCAGATGGCCTCACCAATGTGTCCAAGAGCCCCATCTTCCCAGAGCCCTGCCCCACTAGGGAAAGAGAGAAACAGGCTGGGGGTGTGGATCCACCTGCCAACGCCCATGTCCAGTGGTAGAGAAGTAATTCCAGAAGCCAGAACTTCTACCTTCTGCTCCCCATAAGGAATTAGTGGTCCAGTCTCCCAGAGGGATAAAGAATAGGGAAGCTTCCAATGGAGGGGAAGGGACACTGAACTCTGGTGGTGGGCACTGTGTGGAATTGTTCCCCTGTTACCTTAAAATCTTGTTAACCATTATTAAATCACTAACATATAAAAAATTTAAGTAGATATTCATTTTGGAGGATTTTAAATGAATTTTTGTTTCTTCTAACAGGAGAAAATACAGTATTGCAGCTTTACTTGGCACTTCCCCCCCTCTCTCTTCTTATTTGAAGCCTGCCACATGTAAACATTATTTATGTTTTTGTTCTTGTCATAGGAGACTTAGCCAAAGGCCCACAACTGAAGAACTAGAACAGAGAAATATCCTAAAACGTGAGTATCCTATCCTAAGCAGTGATTTCTCATATAACCATTAGTGAGCTCTCTAGAGATTATCTATCATAGAAAACCTGAGTATATTTATTCACAGAGGACTAAAGCAGCCTCTTCCTGTCACATTTATATGTGACTATTTAATTTTTTTTTTTTTTTTAAATAGGTTCTTGAAGACTCTCTTTCATTATAAGAGTTTTGAGCCTCAGGTCACCAGAGTCAGAACGGCAGTTATGACGGTTTTTTTAAGAAAGATGAGGTGTGATGCTGTTTTCGACAGGTTATGTTGTTTTCAATGGGTTAAGTTGTTTTCGCCGGGCTGGCTTCACGGGCGGGTAACAGACGACCAGGGACTCATGGTTGAGCTGTAGGCAGTGTCTCTTTATTCATGCAGGACGCAGCACAATCTAAGACGAGCTAAGTTAAATTCAAAGTACAGTACTCTAAAACTCACAATGCTGTCTTTATATATACTTGCCAAGTAGGGTGGAAACAGGATGTGACATAGAGAGGGTGGAGAGAAAAGTGACTGGTGAAAATCAGAGTGTGACAAAGAGGGGGCAGATTAGGCGAGAAACCTATCACTGAACCACAAATGCCCTGGAGGGAGGGTGGAACTTGTTAACAGTGGTTATGTAAATAGAATGAAGTGGTTATGTAAATAGAATAGTGTTAAGCAGGGGGGATTTAAACCAAATGAAACAGAAGGGGTCTCATGCATACCAACAGTGTGACCCATGGATTCTTTCACCTAGAGATTAAATAGGAGAAAATACTCTAGTCTGGTTACAGATAAATGTCATAGGGAAAAAAAAAGGGCAAAGAATCCACAAGGAAATAAATCATACAGCCCTATATTATTATTAGTAATAAAGTTTGTTGCCAAATGACTTGGTTTCGAACAAGACCGATGGGAAAAGGAATTTTTCAGCCCACTTCATTTTCCTCTGTTACGATAGCTCTGTTTCCCTCTTGCGTTAATTATAATTTCTCAGCCCTTAAGAAGTTCTCCATCTATTTCCTTCTATTTTCTTTGCCTTTGCTTTTCTTAGTCACCAGTCCAGTAGTATTTGGGCTATTGTAAGAGTTCATATGTTAAAACGATAAAGCGAATAGGAGCGGTGTTTGTCACGGGGTAGTGTAGCAATGTGGGTACTCAACCGCAGTGCGTCAGGTGATGGGGTGCTTTCAGGTCGAACCCCGCTGCAGTTTTGAAGACTGTTAACCCAGCTGCAAAAAGAGCTTTGTGATGGTGTGGAATATCAAAGAGCAGGCATGGGCAGAACTCCAGAGAGCTGGACAATAGGAAGGAGCCTCTGGTGTGCAGAGTCTTTTTTAAACCAGACTTTTTAAAACCAGGTTGTCCTTGCACAGCAGGAGAAAACAGCCCCCAAACCAAGAGGCCTCCCACAGGGGGGGAGAAGCTCTTTACATGCCGTACATCAGACAAGAGGCTAATAACCAAAATATATAAAGAGCTCGCCAAACTCAGCAACAAGGAAACAAATGACCCCATCCAAAAATGGGGAGAGGACATGGACGGAATAGTCACCAAGAAAGGAGATCCAAAAAGGCCAGCAGACATATGGAAAAATGCTCCAAGTCACTGGTTGTCAGAGATGTAAGGAAAGGCAACAATGAGATACCACCTCACTCCTGTGAGACTGTCAGACATCAGAAAAGTGAGCAGCAACTAGTGCTGGAGAGGTTGTGGGGACAAAGGAGCCCTCCTGCACACCTTACTGGTGGGAATGTCAATGGGCCCTACCCTTTGGAGAGCAGTCTGGAGAACTCTCAGAAGGCTAGAAGTGGGGGGGGGGGTCAAACAGTAGCGCACAGGGTACAAAGTGCAAGGACCAGCCTAAGGATCCTTGTTCGAGCCCCCGCCTCCTCACCTGCGGGGGGGTCACTTCACAAGCGGTGAAGCAGGTCTGCGGGTGTCTTATCTTTCTTTTTTTAATGCTTATTTATTTATTTTCCCTTTTATTGCCCTTGTGTTGTTTTTTTATTGTTATAGTTAATGATGTAGTCGTTGTTAGATAGGACAGAGAGAAATGGAGAGAGGAGGGGAAGACAGAGAGGGGGAGAGACAGATAGACACCTGCAGACCTGCTTCACCGCTTGTGAAGGGACTCCCCTGCAGGTGGGGAGCCGGGGTTCGAACTGGGATCCTTACGCTGGTCCTTGCACTTTGTGCCACCTGCACTTAAGCTGCTGTGCTACTGCCTGACTCCCCAGGTGTCTTATCTTTCTGTCCCCCTCTCTGTCTTCCCCTCCTCTCTCCATTTCTCTCTGTCCTATCCAACAACAGCAGCAATAACAATAATGATAACCACAACAACAATAATCAGCAAGGGCAACAAAAGTGAAAAAAATAACCTCCAGGAGCAGTGGATTCATAGTGCAGACACCGAACCCCAGCAAGAACCCTAGAGGGAAAAAAAAAGGCTAAAAGTGGACCTAACCTATGACCCAGCAATCCCTTTCCTGGTGATAGAACCAAACACACCCATCCAGAAAGACCGGTGTACACCTATGTTCATAGCAGCACAATTTGTGAGTCAGATTGTCCTGTCTGTGATGAACCCTGTTCTCTAATCTGTGTGGCTTTCTTTGCTGAAAGGGAGAAACGTTTTAATGGCGTATTTATCCTGTAGTTGCTGTTACCAACTGTAAAGACTGAACAGTGAGAGTAGCCTTCATCCTGTGAGATTGGTTTTCCTCTGTTTGTTTGTGAGCATAACTGGCATAGGTCCCACCTACCCCATCCACCCACCCCCCAAAAAAGAAGAAAAATTAAGTGATCTTCAGTGTGTGGACTATTTTAGAGAGGGGAAAAGTCATGACTAGAAAAGACAAACAGAAAACTATTTTCACCATTTTGAGGAAGGATGAAAGGAACTTGTAATTTTAGCAGCAAAACAAAAACCAAAGCCACTTTCAATCATAGGCTCTGGGAAATATTTCCTTATAAGCTCAAATGCCTACTATAATCTCCTATTACCCAGAAATTAGCCTTGTTGGATGTTGGATTTTGTACCGAGGAAAAAAGGAAAGGCTCATTCTGGGTAATTCTCCCCTGCTCCTGTGAGACAAATAGTGCCAAGCCACACTGGTGTTTGGTTATTTGAGAAACCATTTCGGAGGTCTAGAAATTTACTGCACCGTGATCTCAAGCGCTGTGTTGGCTTTTAGACCCTATTTTCCTGGAGGTTTGGGAAAGGGTGGAATGCCAACGTCAACTTCAGATTCAGCTCTGGCCTTTTTTTTTTACTTCCTTCTTAGTTTGTCTAAGCATGCTTATTCTGGAAACAAAAGACACATTTCCAGTCTGCAGAGGCTGATAAGTGGCTGATGATCTCCTGACATAAAATGGTCTGGCCAAGGGAAGCAGACGGGAAAATGGCTGGGGTCATCTCGTGCGTTCTGAGAGACAATCCCAGGGGTCGAGGTGTGACTTACAGCGCGTCATTCCGCCCGCCCCTGCTTCCTTCTGGACTCTCCCGCATTGGTCGTTTCTTTGAAGACAAACCTATAGGATTGTGTTTCTTTGATGAAAACATCCTCTGTGTGTTTGACATGGCTATTAAGGATACTGGATTTAAGTAGGCCATGTTTTCTTGTCAGACCAGTGAACTAATAATGCACAGTACAAAATATCAAGCTTCGGGGCTGGGTGATGGGACAGCTCGCAGGATGCACATGTTACAACGTGCAAGGACTGCCACCAGAGCCACCAGTCCCCACCTACAGGGAGCAAGCTTCGTGAGCACTGAAGGAGGTCTGCAGGTCTCTGTCATCTCTTCCCCATCTTTCTCCTCCTTCCCTCTCAATTCTTCTCTGTCTCTATTAACAAAATAAAAATAAAAAGTTAACACCAGGACCAGTGGATTTGCTATGCAGGCACCAAGCCCCAGCAGTAACTCAGATGGCAATTAAAAAAAAAAAATTAAGCTTCAAATCTAAGCCTGTCACTAGTTTAATAACATGATCAAACGGCAATCAGTGCTATATGGAAAAAAAAAAAACTAATTGGAAACCACAGGATAATTGTTACCTCATAGTATCATTCCCAGTATCACACCTCACTTGGCCTCTTTCTGACTTTCTTACATCTACTATTTTAAATTATGCTGAGTTTTACATTTTAGAGCCTGCTTCTTAAAGTGGCTAAGTAGAAAACAAGGGTTTCCCCCCCCCACTTTGTTGCCCTTGTAGTTGTTGGATAGGACAGACAGAAATGGAGAGAGGAGGGGAAGACAGAGAGGGGGAGAGAAAGACAGACACCTGCAGACCTGCTTCACCGCCTGTGAAGCGACTCCCCTGCAGGTGGGGAGCCGGGGGCTCGAACCAGGATCCTTACACCGGTCCTTGTGCTTTGTGCCACATGCGCTTAACCTGCTGCCTTGCTGGGCAGTGCTGGCTTATCAGGACAACTGATGTTCACAGAACAAGCTCTGTAGTGCATGGATGGTAGGGGCAGGTCTTTTTACAGTACGGAGCTATGATTATGATGCCAGTTATATAGTCTAGAGATAAAAAGTATTTATTAGACCTGTGAGCTCTGCACATATATTTTTCTGAACAGTCTATTATGAAAAATATCTTTTATTCTTTTTTTTTTCTCCATTCTTTTGGTCAGAACACTGCTCAGTTGTCTTAGGATGGTGCCAGGCACTGAATTTGGGAGATCCAAGATTCAGGCATGCAAGTCCTTGAGATAAACCACTGTGCTGTTTCCCAGGCCCCGTGAAAAAGTTAATCATACACAAAGTTGAAGGATTTTTATAGTAAACAGTCAGAAATCTTCACCTTGAGGCTATTTCTCCCTTGATCCATCTTGATTGCTCTTGTTTGCTTATTTGTTTTCATACATTTTAAATAAGTTTGTATATGTATTTTCATTTGTTAAAAACACTCATGTTGAAACATGTAAAATAGCAAAAAGAGAAACAAATCCACAAAAAATGGTGTGAATATTTATAAACACACCTTATCTGAGTCAGTTACTCTGTACTTCAGCTGTTGGATTTTCAAATGCTTTTCTTTTTCCTTTTCGTTTTAGCAAATCCACAAAATGTTCTCGGCAACATTTGGACCACATAGATTTCCTGTAGTAGACACACACACACACACACTTCCTGTGGTACAGACAGACACACATACACACACTTCCTGTGGTACACACACACACTTCCTGTGGTATACATATACACACACAAACACATACACTTCCTGTGGTTTACATACATACACACACACTTCCTGTGGTATATACACACAGACACACACACACTTCCTGTGGTAAACACACACATGCACACTTCCTGTGGTATAAATATACACACACAAACACACTTCCTGTGGTGTACATACATACACACACACTTCCTGTAGTACACACACACACACACACACACACACACTTCCTGTGGCAAACACACACACACACTTCCTGTGGTATAAATATACACACACAAACACATACACTTCCTGTGATGTACATACATACACACTTCCTGTGGTATATACACACACACACTTCCTGTGGTAAACACACACACTTCCTGTGGTATAAATATACACACACAAACACATACACTTCCTGTGGTGTACATACATACACACACACTTCCTGTGGTATATATACACACACACACACACACACACACACTTCCTGTGGTAAACACACACACACTTCCTGTGGTATAAATATACACACACAAACACATACACTTCCTGTGGTGTACATACATACACACACACTTCCTGTGGTATACACACACAGACACACACACACACGCGTGCGAGCAGAGTCAAACTGTTAACATTGTTTGTTTATAGAAAAAGCTTCCTGTGGGTGTTCTGAAGGATCCATGCCTCTCTGCTCAGATGAGAGTTTGCTGAGGGCAAGATTTGTCACTGTGTCATCTCCAGTCACTTCCTGTCTGTTTTAAAGTAACAGAAAAAGTATACATCCCACTTCCTAATTGACCAGATAATAACTCAGAAAATGAAGGAAATATGCAAAAAAAAATTCCAGTGATTATGTATCATGTTATATGTGTTATTATTATTTTTTACCAGAGCACTGCTCAGCTCTGACTGAGGGTGGTGCTGGGGATTGAATGTCTTTGTAACCTCAGGCATGAAAGTCTCTTGCTATCTCCCCAGCTTTTCTCTTCTTCTCTCTTTTTTTTTTTTTTTTTTTTTTTTAGGTTATGGTGTAGCCTCAACTCTGTAAAAGTTTTACAGTGACTCATCTTATTAAAGATTCAGAGAAGAGTCACTTTGTTTTCCCTGCATTCCCCATTCTCTTTCTCTAATAGATTTTTTTTTTTTTTAGAAACACAGTTTCAAACATTGGAAATGTAAGGAAGACAGTTCCTGATGCTAGAAAAGAATTCCCAGATGGTGGAGTCTTGTATTTAACTCCCCCCTGAATGTAATTGGCTCTACTTTTTAAAACACCGCCTTCTATCATCTGAGGTACAATATGCCTGAGGAGACAAAAATCCCAGTATCACCTTGAAGGAAATAACGTTTGTGTATTTCAGTATAATTGGCTCGCTTGCTGGTTTTGAATCCTAATAGATATCCAATGCCTTCTCTTTGAATAATAAACGTAGTGTAACCAGAGGCAAGGCTATCACACACTTGATAGAGCGCACATGATACCATACTCAAGGGCCTGGTTTCAAGCCCCTGGTTCCTTCCCACCTGTGTGTGTTTGGGGGAGAATGGATGAAGAGAGATGGGAGCCACACCACTGGTGAGGCACTTTCTCTCTCCCTGTTTATCTCCACCTTCCTTCTCAACTTCTCTCTGTCATTGTCAGAGAGGAAGAAAAAAAAAAAAGAAAAAGAAATGACCACCAGGAGTGGTAGGTTTGTACAGCAACCAAGCCCCCAGCAATTTGAAAGTAAATGTGATATAATCATTGTATGGAGAAAGTTAACTACAGTGTTTTCTGAATAATCTTTTTCTCTATTATTAATGATGTCACCAGAGCTCTAATTTTGTAAAATCTAATTGTATTCAATTGTATGGTTCTTGTATTCAAGAACCATAGGCTTGGCATTTGTCTCTGATGTATAATTTGTAATTTGAGAGCCATATCTAATTCATATAAGATAATTCTCCATTTAAAAGATGTATTTAAGGTTACACATTTTGTGGTGAGACTAGAAATGCCTACAGTATTTTTTAGGAAGTCATCTGGGTTGTAACCAAATGTGTCTGCTAGTTGCAGACAGCTAATAAGAGCTAATTAGCTAGTTGTTTCTGGTCTTAAGGGTGATTTTAGCTAGATAACCAGGCTGATCACTCTCTCTCAGATGAATTAGTGTTTCAAAATAAGCATTTCAGGAGAATGTAGAAACTTTTATTGGTCCAGATAAGGAAATTAATAGAGAATTTAGCATATTCAGCTAGCAAATACCAGTATTACAAATAGTGAATATTAACATTTTATTAATGATAAAATAATCTCATTAGTAATAAATACTATGTGAATTTTAAAAATAAAACTAATTTTCTTTTCATAGAGAAGACTTAGCTTTTTCAGCTTCTTGCATAAGCCTTTGAACAGTGTAATTTTCCTTCTTTAAAATTCATTACTGTACTTTCTAAAAGATAATCTTACATAAGCACTAGTGTCCAAGAAATAAATTCTGTATTCACTTATTGAACAAATGATGTATCACAGGGAGCAACAGAGAATTCTTCAAACAAACAACCATTAAAATCTCAAGGGGTGTTTATTTCTTTTAAATTTCTGGACATTTTTCTCTTAATCCCATCTGCTGGACGACATTCATTTAAGTTGGCCATGAAATCGTAATGCTTGGTGAGGCACTAGAGAAAGAGAGGCTTTGGGAAGTAAAATTCACAGGAAAATAAATAACCTTTATCCACAGTATACCATAACCTCATTCAGAACATTATGGTTTGAAAGCGAAGTCCAAAGAAATTATTATATTCTGCTTCTATGGAAACCAAAGCAGACAAGTCAAGTATTTTGGTTGGATTCAAATGAAAATCAACAACGCGAACATGCGTCAGATGATTCTAATTTGTTCTTTTATATATCGAAGGCTTTCCCAGGAAGGGCAAATCTAAAAGTTACTTTTTAGCTGATTTCTGATACTGTGTGCATATGAGCCTATAAGATGACTAGCACTAAAAGACTTTTGTGAGAGTATAGGCACTTTTGTGGGATTTTAGAATAGAGTAAAATAGTCTGGAGAAAAGCAGCTTATAATTAATAAGGCCATTCCTATGGAAGAATATATGTATTTAGTCTTTTTTTTTTTTTTTTTTGCAAAGGCTTTTGATAAGTTTTTGAAGATGTTGGTAGAGTGTTTGATCAACATTTGCTAGATTCAACAGCTGTGGCCTGACCGTGTTTCTGATTCTAAACTCATTTCCACTCACTAAATGGCTGTGCCTTTTCCCTCCACTAAACAGAAAAGAATGAAGAAGAAGAACAGGAAGCAAAAATGGAACTTAAACGCAGACTCAGCAGAAAGGTGATGGCCCTGTGACTGTTGTTAGTGGATGTTACGTGTCTTTAGATACTCATGTTTGACAGAAAATCCAGCTCTCAACATGCAACTGTGATGTTCAGGAATGAGTCTCCCTTCTGTTGTACAAAAAAAAAAATCGATTACCTACGATGTGATCATGCTCATACTTACAGTCGCACGTTAACTTTGAGACGTTCATGTTAAACGTGTTTTTAACTCCATCTAGCATTTATGAAAATGACATGACCTTCGTGAAAAAAAAAGTGAAAAGAAAATCACATCTGAGTCTTCTATTTAGAGAGTACTGTCACCAAAGTTTCAGTGTGTAGTGGTAAAAAAAAAAAACAAAAAAACATGTTTTCCGTGTAGTCTTATAAATATTAAACATTTTTTCTTACTGCTGAAGATGTGCCACGTCTCCATATCTGAGCGGGTTGAGTGATTTATTAAGCTCATTTAAAGAAATTTCCCAACTGCTTGCCTGCTACAGTGCTGCCCAATTTGACAAAATGGCACTTGCAAAATTCAGGACAATTAAATTATTTCCACTCAGGGAAAATAGAAATGTGATACCAAGGCCAGCTTTTTTTTTTTTTTTCATGAGAATTAGAATAATGATAGTCTCTGCAGAATCTCAGCACTCTTGAGAGTTTCTGTTTCATTAAGAGCTCTCCTTTAGAAGGACCCAGCTTCAAGCCTCTACTCCCCACCTGCAGGAGGGAAACTTCACAAGTGATGAAGCAGTGCTGAGGGTCTCTCTCACTCTCTTCCCTCCCTTCTCCTTCCCTTTGAGTTTCTCTCTGCGAGTATCCAATATATATACTCTTTCTTCAGTAACTCTTCTGCAACCAGAGAAGTAAGTGAAGACTGAGTAAAATATGCCCTCTGTAGCAGAATGTGACCCAGCCCACATTTACCTTAACTAACTGGGGAACCCACAGTCAAAGTGTTTGCACGTAAAAGTGTTTGAAGAATCACGCCATTCCTATGCAGAAGTTACACAGAGATTGTTTTTTTTTTTTTGTTTGTTTGTTTGTTTTAACCAGAGCACTGTTCAACTCTGGCTTAAGGTGGTGCGGGGGGATTGAACCTGGGACTTTGGAGTCACAGGCATCTTTGCATAGCCATTATGCTATCTACCCTCTGCCCCAGAGATTGTATTTTGAAGCTTTTTTTTATTATTATTATTGTTGAGGAAGTGAGGTCCTTAATTCATTGATTTCCCTTGTGGAGCCTAACTGTAAAATACTTTTCCAACTGAAAAAGCTAACAACTGAATGCCTGCTGTAGCTCAGTGAGTCACCAGCTCTCAACAGCAATGCTCGGCCTAGCCGCCGCTGCCCTCGTGACAGCCTTCCCCACACGCAGTCTTGGCCCAGGTGCGTTCCAGCCTGATCCTGCCAAGTCCACTTCCCCCCCATCACCTCCTTCTTCCGGAACTCCCTTTTACAGTCCAGACCTAGAGTGAAACTCGATGGAGCCCCGATGGTAGAGAAGTAGCTGAAGGCTGTCATAATGGTCAGAACTATTTCTGTGTTAATCTTGAGTTTAGGACCAAGAAGGATAGCAAATACACACAGGACGGGCAGTGGGGTGGGGGGTGGGGGCATTAAGTGTCACTATAAATTTGTTTCTTTAAGAGAGAAGCTATGGGCTGAATTCTCTCTAAAAAATATTTTAAAATATGTTTATTTCTTTGAGAGAGACAGCTAGAAATCAAGAGGGTAGGAGGAGATAGGGAGAGAGAAAAAGACTCCTCCAGCACCGCAAAGCTTTCCCCCTGCAGGAAGGGACCCGGGGCTCAAACCTGAGTTCTTGTATATTGTCATGTGTGCGCTCAACCAGGTGCATCACCGCCCGGCCCTTAAATTTGAATTTGACAAAAAAAAAAAAAAAAAAAACAGAAAGAATCCAAGTAATTAGAAGCATCTTAAATGTTGCGATGACTCTAAGCAGGTGAGGTGCCATTCTGAACATCTTACTGCCCTACTTTGTTCCTGCAGGTTAGCTTTACCTGTCAAGGTAAAAGTGGTATCAGGGGGGCCAGGCAGGTGGGTGGTGGCACACGCAATACGAAGCGAGAGGACCTGCACAAGGATCCCGGTTCGAGCCTCCAGCTCCCCACTTACAGAGGGGGTCGCTTCACAAGCGGCAAAGCAGGTCTACAGAGCAGGTGTCTTTCTCTCCCCTTCTCTGTCTCCCCCTCTTCTCTCAATTTCTCTCCTGTCCAAAAAAATTGAAAGAATGGCCACAGGAACAGGTGATTCGTAGTACAGGCACCAAGTCCCAGCAAGAACCCTGGAGGCCAAAAAAAAAAAATGTGAAATCAGTGCTTGGATCCTGTTCTCTCACAGAAGACTGCCACGGACAAACATTCCCTGGGAGTTTATTCTTTGGTTGTAAGTCTGTGTGTTTCTAAATGTGTCGATTTCTGCAGGGGTCATAGAGATTCGGAAAAGTATTTCTCTTCCTCATTCAGCCTCTAAGCCAGCCCTCCTGCATCTTGGTTCCTATCAGGTCTGTGATGCTCCTCCATGTCCTATGTGTCAGGGATGACAGCTGCCTTTATCACGATGCCAAGTGTAATCCAGACGGTTTCAGAAACTGTGACCTATCTAACAGTGATGATTTTTATAGTCTCAAAATTAGGACACACTGCTTCCTAGTTCTCATTAGAAACTCCCAAGATGTTACAACTTTTTTTTTTTTTTAAATATCTGAAAGCGACCTTATTTAACCATAACTTTGAAGTTCTTTACAGAAAAACTCGTCACCGTGAGGCTGTGAATAGTTTGCTGAACTTACTGTTTTTATTGTTTTTATTCCCTGACCTCCCGCAGCTCAGTCTGAGGCCCACAGTGGCAGAGCTCCAAGCTCGAAGGATCCTTCGGTTTAATGAGTATGTTGAAGTCACTGAGTCTCCTGACTATGACCGCCGGGCAGATAAGCCCTGGGCCAGGTTGACCCCTGCAGACAAGGCAAGAATCCCACTGGCATGAGCCATGATTTCGTGTTTCTTAGTTTGCTTTTCTTCAAACTTCCGGTACTCACCCAACTTTGACCTTGGTTATCCTTGCAACGTAGTCTCAGTTATTTGATGCCATTGATTATTGAAGCCGATTAAATCATGTGGCTGCTAGTGTAAGTATAGTTCTTCCAACTAAGTCTCAGCAAAAATTAGTTCTAAGAAACCACTTAACCTGCTTAAATTCCAACCAATGCGCTCACTCATTCTCCTCCCCACCTCTCCCTCCCCCTCCCCCTCCCCTCTCCCTCTCCCTCCTCCAGCCCCTCCCCTCCCTCTCCCTCCCTCTCCCCTCTGTCTCTCCCTCCCCCTCTCCCTCCCCCTCCCCCTCTCCCCCTCTCCCTCTCCCCTCTGTTTCTCCCTCTCCCTCTTCCTCTCCCTCCCCCCTGTCTCCCCCTCCCCTCTCCCTCTCCCTCCTCCAGCCCCTCTCCCCTCTCCCTCTCCCCCTCCCCTCTCTCTCTCCCTCTCCCTCTCCCTCTGTCTCTCCCTCTCCCTCTGTCTCTCCCTCCCTTCTCCCTCCCCCTCCCCTGTCTCTCCCTCCCTCTCCCTCTCCCCCTCCCCTGTCTCTCCCTCCCTCTCCCTCTCCCTCTGTCTCTCCCTCTCCCTCTGTCTCTCCCTCTCCCTCTCCCTCTCCCTTCTCCCTCTCCCTCTCTCTCTCCCTCTCCCTCTGTCTCTCCCTCTCCCCTCTCCCTCTCCCTTCTCCCTCTCCCTCTCCCTCTCCCTCTGTCTCTCCCTCTCCCTCTCCTCTCCCTCTCCCTTTCCCTCTCCCCTCTCCCCTCTCCCTCTCCCTCTCCCTCTCCCTCTCCCTCTCCCCTCTCCCTCTCCCTCTCCCTCTCCCTCTGTCTCTCCCTCTCCCTCTCCCTCTGTCTCTCCCTCTCCCTCTCCCTTCTCCCTCTCCCTCTCTCTCTCCCTCTCCCTCTGTCTCTCCCTCTCCCCTCTCCCTCTCCCTTCTCCCTCTCCCTCTCCCTCTCCCTCTGTCTCTCCCTCTCCCTCTCCTCTCCCTCTCCCTTTCCCTCTCCCCTCTCCCCTCTCCCTCTCCCTCTCCCTCTCCCTCTCCCTCTCCCTCTCCCCTCTCCCTCTCCCTCTCCCTCTCCCTCTCTCTCTCCCTCTCCCTCTGTCTCTCCCTCTCCCCTCTCCCCTCTCCCTCTCCCTCTCCCTCCCTCTCCCTCTCCCTCTCCCTCTCCCTCTCCCTCTCTCTCTCCCTCTCCCTCTCCCTTCTCCCTCTCCCTCTCTCTCTCCCTCTCCCTCTGTCTCTCCTCTCCCCTCTGTCTCTCCCTCTTCCTCTCCCTCCCCCTCCTCTCTGTCTCTCCCTCCCTTCTCCCTCCCCCTCCCCTGTCTCTCCCTCTCCCTCTCCCTCTGTCTCTCCCTCTCCCTCTGTCTCTCCCTCTCCCCTCTCCCTCTCCCTCTGTCTCTCCCTCTCCCTCTGTCTCTCCCTCTCCTTCTCCCTCTGTCTCTCCCTCTCCCCTCTCCCTCTCCCTCTCCCCTCTGTCTCTCCCTCTCCCTCTCTCTCCCCCACCCCCTCCCCCTCTATCCCCCTCCATAAAGTGAAAAATTGAGCTGGGAAGGCAGCTCAGCAAAATGGCTCCTGGTGAACCCTGGGTTTGTCTCAAATTTTCGTGACTGAAAACAGTAACTATTTTATTGGATTTTATAAATTGGGACTCAGCTGGGGATGTTTCTGCTCTTCTGACTAGGGCCCTGATGATGACACACCTACCTTTCTTAGCCATTTTACTCAAATTCTGAGCTCTAGAAAGCAGGGGAGGGAAGTGGTCAGGTAAATGAGTAAGATTCCCAGAAGGTGCACCGTGCACAGGCAGTGACAAAAATCTAAGTGATTAACCACCATCAAATGAAAACATACTCTGTAAGCTCAGACTCATCTTCCCTAACTCTTGGCTCCAGATGGAAAGTTAGAGTCATCTCTAGCTGCCGCAGAGAGGGTTTTTCTTTTAATTTTTTTGTTGAAACAAACAACAACAATAACAAATAATGATGTGTGTGATGTGTGTGTTAGACTTTTAGACTAAGGGGAGATGTGTTTGGTCAGGTTTTATCTTGCAAGCAACATTTCTATCCAAGAGTGCTTTGAAACCAGTTAACTTTAAAATTTTTTTTATTTTCCTTTATGTTGTCCTTGTTGTTTTTCTATTGTTGTAGTTATTGTTGTTATTGATGTCGTCATTGTTGGATAGGACAGAGAGAAAGGGAGAGAGGAGGGGAAGACAGAGAGGGGGAGAGAAAGACAGACACCTGCAGACCTGCTTCACCGCCTGTGAAGTGACTCCCCTGCAGGCGGGGAGCCGGGGAGGCGGGGTTCTCGAACCAAGATCCTTAGGCCAGTCCTTGCGCTTCACGCCATGTGTGCTTAACCCACGGCGTTACCGCCAGACTTCCAAAACCAGTTAACTTCTGCACCTCCCTGTAGATTGGCTCCAGAGCCCCAGAGCCAGAGACCCTTCCTGCTCACAGATGAGGCTCATTTTCCCTCTCTGACATTTCCTTCCATTTCTCCTGAGACTTTCTGAGGTCCCAAGAACAGCATTTTATAACTGGGTATTTATTGTGGGCTTTTTCATAAGATTATTTTCTTTTAGGTAGAAAACATGTATCTTTTTTCAAGAGAGAAAACTGTGGGGGGGGGGGAGAATGAAACAGTTTCCTGTTTGTGTATATAGTACAATAGCCCCAAATCAGAATATTAAAAAAAAAAAAAAAAAAAAGGAAGGAAGGAAGGAGATAACGGTGACAGTGGTAGTCAGTGCCAGTGTATGGCATTTTTAACACTTTCTCAAATTCTTTTTTCTACTTAACACTGAGAAAACAGGTATGTGTTTTCTCTGGGTACTAAAAAGATGACTCCAATAAAGTATTTATTGCTTCTAGGCACTAGAACTATTAGTAGCGTCAACATATTTTATTTTAAAGTGAGAAAAAAAAAACCATGCTAATCATTATTATTTTGCTATATATTTCTGAGTTGATTTTGCCTCTTAGTTTACAATGAAACCCTGCATATTATATCATGATAAGTTCAAAATAGTGTCTGTTACTCAATAACTTCAGCTTTGTGGAAATCTGTAATTTGACTTTCATATTAACAAGACTTTCACTGTCTAAACTTTGCACCATATATTCCATTAAAAATATTGAAAGTAAATATTTCCACCTCTGCTCTCAAAATAAATACCAAACCTCCTGCCAACCTAAAAGAACCATCCCTTCTTTCTAATTTTCACAGTACCATTTCTTAGCCTCCTTGAAACACCACTTTGCATCTTTTAAATAAAGTCTTTTGAATTTCAGGAGAATCAGTAACCAGTCATTCAATCAATCAGTCACCATTCCGTGGCTATCCCATGAAAACACTGTGTGAAAACTGTGGAGAATCTCAAAAAAAAAAAAAAACATATATATATATTAGTCTTGTCAGACTGCCCAAACTGGGGAAGTCCTGGGAGAAATGTCTTTCCTGACCCTTGCTGAGGAACATTCAGCTTCATGATAGAATATTCAAGTTTAGGATGTGCAGCACTGGAAACATATACACATGCAGTAAGATACAAACAGCCTGTTTTCCTGGGCTGACATACATAAAAGAGTCCCAACATGACAGGTCCAGCTAGAGAAAGTCACCCACTTGATCCACTTGATCTGAAGACCAAGGCTCCCAGGTTAGATACTGTCTCCCTGGGGCAGAGCATAGAAGCTCTGTGGTAGATATGGTACCAAGTTGCACATGCTACTGATTCTGTCCTGATGTCCCTGGGCAGAAGACATCACCATTGTGTCCCTGAACCTCACCTCTCCACAGCCCTGCCCCACTACAGAAAGATAGAATCAGGCTGGGGTATGGATCCACCTGCCAACACCCACATCCAGTGGTGTTCATGTCCATGTTCTACACCCCACAAAGAATTTTGGTCCATACTCCTAGAGGGATAAAGACTAAGGAAGCTTCCATTGAAGGAGATGGGATACAGGACTCTGGTAGTGGGAACTGTGGAATTGTACCCATTATCTTACAGTCTTATAAATCAATACTAAATCACTAGTAAAAATTACAACATTGAGAGAGAGAGAGAGAGAGAGCAGGCTTTGCAGCTAGGCACTTCTGAGTCTGGTCCTAACTTGACCACTTGGTAGTTGTTTGAATTGACCTAAGCATTTAATCTATATAAGACTTTGTTCCCAGTTGTTGATATTGTTTCTCTTCATTTAAGCCTCTGTTTAGGATATAAGATGTCCTATAAAGTATCCAGTGAAAAGGAATAAACACTTCTTTTTGTGTGTTGCATGGCCTTCGCTGATTTACTAAATCAATAACTATTTACTAAACTTCATATAATATATAAGGTTTAGTCCTAGATAGTAGGACACAAAGATGCATAGGACATTCTCTGAACAGGACTTGAGAAAGAAGGGGGCTGGGCGGTGGCGCACTGGGTTAAACGCACATAGTATGAAGCACAAGGACTTGAGAAAGACAAAGTCATTTTTTGTTTGTTTGTTTACCAGTGCTGGGCATCACACCCAGGGCTGTAGACATGCAGTGTGTGTGCTCTTCCATTCAGCTGCATCCCCGGCCAAGGAGGAGTTTTAACTCTGTGTAGAGATAGGCTCTGACCTCTTTATTTTTTCTATTTTATTTTTACTTATGAAAAGGAAACACTGACAAAAACCATAAGATAAGAGGGGTACAACTCCACACAATTCCCACCACCAGAACTCCGTATCCCACCCCCTCCCCTGATAGCTTTCCTATTCTTTATCCCTCTGGGAGTATGGACCCAGGACCATTGTGGGATGCAGAAGGTGGAAGGTCTGGCTTCTGTAGTTGCTTCCCTGCTGAACATGGGTGTTGGCAGGTGGATCCATACTCCCAGCCTGCCTCTCTCTTTCCCTAGTGGGGCAGGGCTCTGGGGAAGCTGAGCTCCAGGACATATTGGTGGGGGTTGTCTGTCCAGGGAAGTCCGGTTGGCATCATGGTAGCATCTGGAACCTGGTGGTTGAAAAAGAATTAACATATAAAGCCAAACAAATTGTTGACTACTCATGAACCTAAAGGCTGGAGTATTGCAGATGAAGATTTGGGGTCTCCATTTTGAAGATAGCTAGTAGGCCTATTTTAGTTATATTCCAAAGGGCCTGTGACTATACTAGTGTTTTCCTGAGCCTGCCATCTGATATGCAGGTGGATCCAAGTTATTTTCTGGGGAGATAATGTCATGGCTGGGAAAAGGACCAGGAAGCTGGATCAGGGAAGAGAGTAGCTCCCTAATATGGAAAAGGTGTATAAATATTGTTGACTGTCAAACACATCGATTTGATGTTATCTGGGGCCCATATTCAGCTTAGGAGCCTATGTGACCTCTTCATCCCAGTAGGTCTGAGCTCACATTCTGTGGTCATGTTCCAAGCTGCCCCACTATCAGGACCCATCTTCCTCACGTGGTAGATAGAGTATGTTGTCTAGCCTCTGATCGCTTTATGATCGCCAGGCTGCAGATACCTGTAGCACTGCTCTGTTACTTATAAAGTTCCAACCTCTGAAGAGCTGACCTGGCATGTTAGCCTGTGGGATATACCCATATATTTTTTTTTTATTAAATTAAATGTATCTGTTTTGGATAGAGACAGAAATTGAGAAGAGAGAGAGTGAGAGAAAGATACCAGCAGCATTGTTTCACCACTCAAGAAGTTTTCCCCCTAAAGGGGAGGCCTGGGGACTTGAACCCAAGTCCTTACAGATGATAGTATCTGGACCCTATCAAAGGTATCACCACTTAGCCCCAGGATATGCCCATAGTTAACTGATTCTCTTGAGAAACAAAAAGGATGTATGTGGCCCTTATCATTGTAAATGTTACACTATAGCTTAAAAAAATAAATAAACAGAGCTAGAAGGTAATCTTTTTGGTGAGCCCAGTTGATTCTTAGAGAAAATGTTAGTTGATTTTTGCCAGGCTTTTAGGCCTGTGGCCCATGGACTATTAAGAATAAGGACTTTGCTTATTTGACTTTGATGCTCCTTCACTGATGCTGTCTTCCTGCACAGCAAATCATACTCCAGATGCTCTAAGCATAGTTCAGCCCAGAAAGTGCAGGACTTGTCCTGAGCTCACACCATATCTACTGTGTGGACCTCTGGTCTCTTGCTGTCTCCCAAGAAATAAAGAAATGTATTTTCTTCTAAGGTAGATGTTAGAAAGAATCATTGGCCATACTTATAAACTACACTTTAGCTCCTTTTTAGAAAGTCTCATAATAGTGACCTTTTTACCAAATATTTACAATATACAAAGCAATCTCAAATATGTTCTCTTTCATTGAGCTGCATAGTATTGGAAGGAAGTGTTGCCATTTCCCAGATGGTAAAATGGTTTTTTGCAAGGGTCACACTGCTACTGAGGGAACAGGCAAGCTAGAATTCATGCCTGCTGATTTTCAATGACTGCTTTTCACTTTCTCTACCTGTGTTTTTCTTCTTCTTCTTCTTCTTCTTCTTCTTCTTCTTCTTCTTCTTCTTCTTCTTCTTCTTCTTCTTCTTCTTCTTCTTCTTCTTTTTACTATGAATCTACTGCTTCTGGAGGCTATTTTTTCCACTTTATTGGATAGGACAGAGAGAAATTGAGAGAGAGAGAGAGACACCTGCTTCTGAAGTGACCCCCCTGCAGATGGGGAGCCGGGGGCTCGAACTCAAGTCCTTAACCCTCGGAACTGTGTGTGCTTAACCAGGTGCGCCATGGCTTATCCCCCCTGAAACGTTTCAGAGAAGTTTAGACAGTACTTGATGGCACTACCGAAAAACAGAATGCATGCTTTCATGGGAGATTTTTGCTAGGTGTTACCTGGTGACTAGGAGGAAGTATGTTCAGTATAGTAATTTGTAGTGAGTTGAACAGAATGGACTCACTGTTGATCCCACTGGGGGACAAGCTGTAAAGCCTTATCCACAGAGACACAGGCTCACAGATTCTTCTTCACATGGTTCATCTCATTCAAAATAATAAATGTAATTTAATTTTAAGAAATCAGAAGCAAGAATGATTGCCACTATTCCTATCCACAAGTACCCTATAAAAACGACTGACAGGGGAATCGGTCGGTGGCGCAGCGGGTTAGGCACACGTGGTGCAAAGGGCAAGGACTGGTGTAAGGATCCTGGTTTGAGCCCCCGGCTCCCCACCTGCAGGGGAGTCGCTTCACAGGCGGTGAAGCAGGTCTGCAGGTGTCTGTCTTTCTCTCCCCCTCTCTGTCTTCCCCTCCTCTCTCCATTTCTCTCTGTCCTAACAACTCTAACTACAACATCATCAACAACAACAATAACTACTACAACAATGTAAAACAAGGGCAACAAAAAGGGAAAATAAATAAATATTTTTAAAAAACTTAAAAAAAATGACTGATAGAAGAATCATATTTGGGGAAATTTGAAATTAAATTTGGAGAAAGAAGCAAAACAGCCTGTGGCAACACAAATATAACACTGAAAGAGAAGGCTGGGGCAGTGCTTGTTACTGCAGGTGGCAATGATGGGAGGAAGCCAGAGCAAGAAGCCTCTGGGTCTCTTCAGTCTTCTCCCTCCTCTAAGAAATCATTTTTTTCCGGGGGCGGTGGCGCAGCGGGTTAAGCGCACGTGACGCAAAGCGCAGGGACCGGTATAAGGATCCCGGTTCGAGCCCCCGGCTCCCCACCTGCAGGGGAGTCGCTTCACAGGCGGTGCAGCAGGTCTGCAGGTGTCTGTCTTTCTCTCCCCTTCTCTGTCTTCCCCTCCTCTCTCCATTTCTCTCTGTCCTATCCAACAACGAATTGCGTCAACAATGGCAATAATAATAACCACAACGAAGCTACAACAAGGGCAACAAAAGGGGGGGGGGGAATGGCCTCCAGGAGCGGTGGATTCATGGTGCAGGCATTGAGCCCAGTAATAACCCTGGAGGAGGGGAAAAAAAAGAAATCATTTTTTCCCAAGTACCACATAGACTTTCTTATCTCCTGCTGAAGTCATTCATTCTCTGTGGTTTTTGAAGTCATTCTGTCTCTTGGCTGAAGAGTCGACTGCTCACAGAGGTTGTGGAGATGTTTCTATTATTATTCCTTTTGAATGAAAAAAAATGTAGTTTGTAGGGGGAAAAATGAGAAATACAGAGAAGTAAAACACTTAAACCAAAACCTATGCATGGCCCAAACACCATCGTTAACTGGTAGCAAATGATACTGTCTGGTGGGCGTCTCGGCTTTTCAAGCTGTGGGACTTGTCTCTTTACCCGCCATATTTGCATGGCATGACTTGCTTTTTCATTCAGTACTTAGAACATGCTATCTGTTTTGAAAAGTGGTTTCAAGTCCTGTGCTGAAAGTTTTGATTCTGTCAAAAAAAATGTATTGATTTATTTATTCCCTTTTGTTGCCCTTGTTATTTTATTGTTGTAGTTATTACTCTTGTTGTTATTGATGTTGTTGTTGTTGGATAGGACAGAGAGAAATGGAGAGAGGAGGGGAAGACAAAGAAGGGGAGAGAAAGACAGACACCTGCAGACCTGCTTCACCACTTACGAAGTGACTTCCCCGCAGGTGAGGAGCCGGGGGCTCGAACCCGGATCCTTACGCTGGACCTTGCGCTTTGCACCACTTGCACTTAACCCGCTGCGCCACCGCCCGACTCCCTCGTCCCCCCCCCCCCCAGTTTTTTTTAATGTGGTGCAAGAGAAGGACCCAAGGCCTTGGAAACCAGTAGAATGACTTTCTGGATTTTTTTTTTCATTACTTCTTAAAAAGAGAGTAAGTGAGAGGGGAGGGAGAGGCAGACAGAAAGCAGAAAGACACCGCAGCATTGTCCCGCTATCCATGGAGCTCCCCCTTGCTGCTCCCATCTGACGAGGGTGCATTCCCCAGGGCCTCCTGCATGGACAGCAAGCCTTCTGTCAGATGAGTTCTCCCTCAGCTCCTTGAACTGTTCTTTTTATTTTTTTAATTGGGGTAATTAATGATTTATAGTAAATACAATTGTTGACTCGTGGGTGAAATTTCTGTTTTCTGCAAAACATTCTCACCTAACACCTCTCTTCCCCCGTGCAACACACCAAACCCAGTCCAAGCTCTACTTTGTGCTTCCCTTCTGTTCTTCTCAAATTCTGTCCATGAGTGATACCATCCCATTTTCATCCTTCTCTTTCTAGCCTAATCTCACTTCACATGATTCTTTCATGTTCCATCCAAGACGAGGTGAAGAAGGTGACTTCCTTTTTAATAGCTGAGTAGTATTCCATTGTGTATCTAGACCACAATTTTCTCAGCCACTCAGCTGTTGCTGGACACCTGGTTTGCTTCCAGGTTTTGGCTATTACATATTGTGCTGCTATGAACATAGGTGTACACAGATCTTTTTGGATGGGTGTGTTGAGTTCCTTAGGATATATCCCCAGGAGAGGAATTGCAGGGCCATAGGGTAGGTCCATTTCTAGCCTTCTGAGAGTTCTCCAGACTGTTCTCCACAGGGGTTGGACTCATTGACATTTCCACCAGCAGTGCAGGAGGGTTCCTTTGTCCCCACAACCTCTCCAGCATTTGTTGTTACTGTCCTTTCAGAGCTATGACATTCTCACAGGAGTGAAGTGGTTATCTCACTGTTGCCTTTCTTTGCATTTCTCTGACCATCAATGACTTGGAGCATTTTTTCATATGTCTGTTGGCCTTTTGGATCTCTTCCTTGGTGAATATTCTGTTCATATCTCCCCATGTTTGGATAAGTCATTTGTTTTCTTGTTGTTGCGTTTGGCAGACTCTTCATATATTTTGGTTATTAGCCTCTTGTCTGATGTATGGCATGTAAAGATCTTCTCCCATTCTGTAAGGAGTTTCTTTGTTTGAGTAATGGTCCCTTTTGCTGTGCAGAAGCCTTTCAATTGGATGTAGTCCCATGGGTTTATTCTGCCACTGTCTTCTAAGTAGCTCTGTGATTGCTAATCAAAGTTGTGTTCTGAGTGATATCAACTGCAGAACTTTCACAGGGAAATGATAGTGTTTTATAATGTCCATGTCTCTTGTGGCCATGGGGGGGGCAGAGTGTGGGACACTGCGTGCCTAATAGATCAAGCACAAGGATGAATTTAGCAAAGTCCCATCTCCCCTTCTGTCCTGTCATCAGGACTCGAAATCTGTACTGATTTTTAACTTGGCTATACAGACAGTCCTCAATTTAGGATGGTTCAACTTTTTGTTTTTAACTTTACAGTGGTATAAAAATGAGAAACATTCCATAGAAACTGTGATCTAAATTCTGATCCTTTCCCAGTATAGCTTTACGTGGCATGTGACTCATTCATTCTGCTGGGCAGAAAGCCTCAGCTCATGGCTCAGCACATGAGATCTTGAGGGTAAACAGCCAATGTTTACTGTCTCCCGCGGGGCGAATTCTAGGAGGGTGGTTGAGGGTAGGCTAGGCCCAGCTGTGATGACCCATACCTACCTAGGTATAGTAAATGCTCTTTCTCACTTGCAATACTTTCTGCTTGTAGTGGACTTACTGGAATGTTAGTCTGTTGTAACTTGTGGGAAAATACATTTACCACATCTTCACCTAAAGAAATTAGGAAATGGGGGCAGGGCAGTGGTGCACCTGGTTAAGCACGCACAGTATGAAACACAAGGATCTGTGCAAGGATCCAGGTTCGAGCCCCTGGTTCCTCCCCTGCAGGGAGGGCACTTCACAAGTGGTGAAGCAGGTCTGCAAAAGTCTCTCTTTCTCTCTCCTTCTATCTTCCCCTCACCTCGCAATTTCTCTCTGTCCTAGCCAATAAAATGGAAAAATTGGCCACCAAGAGCAGTGGATTTAGTGCTGCACTGAGCCCTAACAATAACCCTGGAGGAAAAATAAAAAATAAAGAAATTGGGAAACTGGGGCCAGGTGATGGCACACCTGGTTAAGTATCCACATTACAGCACAGTAGGACCCAGGTTCAAGCCCCTGGTCCCTGCCTGCCATGGTAAGGGGCGGGGAGTAGGGGAGCTGCCAGATCTCTGCATCTCTCTCCCTTCCTACCCCCTCTCCTCCTCTCAATTTATTTCTGTCTCCATCCAGTCATAAATAAATATATTTAATTAAGAAAAGAAATTAGGAGACTTGTTTTCTCTCCAACCCACCTCTTAGGAGAAGATCTGCTTCACTGACATGCTGAGGAAGTACAAGGCTGTATTCACAGCTTGTTGTTCTGTTTTCTCCTATGCAGGCAGCAATAAGGAAAGAACTGAATGAATTCAAAAGCACGGAAATGGAAGTTCATGAAGAGAGTCGACAGTTTACAAGGTTGGTGGACAAAATGCAGCTTAATGTATTAAAAATGTTTACAATGACAATTTTTTTAATTTTTCACTTATAAATTGGAAATATTGACAAGACTATAGGATAAGAGGGGTACATTTCCACACAGTGCCCACCACCAGAACTCCGTATCCCATCCCCTCCCGACAGCTTTCCTATTCTTTATCCCTCTGCGAGTATGGACCCAGGGTCATTGTGGGATGCAGAAGGTGAAAGGTCTGGCTTCTGTCATTGCTTCCCCGCTGAACATGGGTGTTGACAGGTGGATCCATACTCCCAGCCTGCCTCTCTCTTTCCTTAGTGGGGCAGGGCTCTGGGGAGATGGGGCTCCAGGACTCATTGGTGGGGGCATCTGCCCAGGGAAGTCTGGTTGGCATCATGGAACCTGGTGGCTGAAAAAGAGTTAAGATATAGAGCAGGACGAATTGTTGATTAATCATGAACCTAAAGGCAAGAATATTGCTGATGAAGATTTGGGGTCTCCGTTTTGGAAAAAGCTAGTAGGTCTATTTTAGGTATATTACAAGGGGCCCATGGCTTTGCTGGTTTTTGCCTGAGCCTGACAGCTACCATGCAGGTGGCCTGGGGTATTGAAGATGACAAATTTTATGTTATGAGTGTTTTACACAACTAAAAAGTAACTGAAATGTAGTTTCACATGATGAACACGTCTGAAATCATCTTTTTTCTTTCAAAGAAGTCTCAATTATTCTAAATATTTGCATGTGAAATGTTTTCATTTCTCTCCTACTTTTATTTTTTTGGTCCAGAACAAGCATCATTTATTCTGCTTTTGAAGAGACTCCATTGAAGTTTTATGCCCAGAACAGATGCCGATGAGAGTCGGTGTATTTGCTTTGGACTCAAAATAGGCAGAACTTTAACTAGAAACTCACTTTTCAGAAGACAGACTGGGAGTATAAAGCCAGTTCTAACTGGTGGTGCAGGAAACTGCTATAACAGTGCCATACCTCGTGCCAGCAACCTCCCTTTGCTCAGACTCCAGGGGACCTGAGTGGCCATGAGCTCCTACCTCCCACACTTCACTAGGCTTGTGTTTAGTTCTGTTTTCATGGGGCTAGAAGTCTCACTTCATGTGATAAGTGTGATATGCTAACCTACCATGAGAATCAGATTGTCTTTTTTTTTTATTTTTAAAAAATTTTATTTATTATTATTTATTTATAAAAAGGAAACATTGACAAAACCATAGGATAAGAAGGGTACAACTCCACACAGTTCCCACCACCAGACCTCTGTATCCCATCCCCTCCCCTGATAGCTTTCCTATTCTTTATCCCTCTGGGAGCATGGACCCAGGGTCATTGTGGGATGCAGAAGGTGGAAGGTCTGGCTTCTGTCATTGCTTCCCCGCTGAACATGGGCGTTGACAGGTGGATCCATACTCCCAGCCTGTCTCTCTCTTTCCCTAGTGGGGCAGGGCTCTGGGGAAGGGAGGCTCCAGGACCCATTGGTGGGGTCATCTCTCCAGGGAAATCTGGTGGGCATCATACTAGCATCTGGAATCTGGTGGTTGACAAGAGAGTTAACATACAAAGCCAAACAAATTGTTGACAATCATGAACCCAAAGGCTGGAATAGTGCAGATGAAGATTTGGGGGGTGGGGTGTCCTCCATTCTGTAGAGAGCTAGTAGGCATATTTTAGTTCTATTCCAAAGGGCCTGTGGCTATACTAGTTTTCTTTTTCTTTTTTTCTCCTAAGCCTGAAATCTGATGTGCAGGTGGATCCAAGTTATTGTCTGGGGAGATGATATCATGGCTGGAAAAAGGAACAGAAAGCTGGATCAGGGTAGAGAGTAGCTCCCTAATATGGGAAAGGGACATAAATATTGTTGCCTGTAAACCCCATTGATTTGATTTGGTCTGGGACCCATATTCAGCTTAGGATCCTATGTGACCTCTGCATCCCTGTAGATCTGAGCTCACATTCTGTGGTCATGAGTAGGAACGTTCCAAGCTGCCCCAATATTGGCCCATCTTCCTCAGGTGGAGCATAGAGTATGTTGTCCAGCCTCCCTTTGGACAATGGACCATTCCCTACCATTGTTGATCCAAGTTGAGGGTAAGGTCCTATGGGGGCCCACAAAGGGGTCTTTTGTGTTGTTCCTGATAGAGATGACCGGTAACAATAGAGAGAGGGATTTATTCGAGGTCTAGGCCCATCATGTCTGTTTGGGAATCTCAGGACTCCCTGATTAGGGCCCCAGCTGATAGGGTGGCCTGATAGTGACTAAAGAGTCACCATGAAAGTCTGCCAGTCTCTTGCCCTTATTCAGTTTTTGCAGTCCTTGCTTTGCTTAGGTTAGCTTTGGGCAGATTGTCTTTTAAAAAATACTAGGACATAGGATTCCATGGAGGCCATGGTGTGTCTTTCTAGAAGTCAAATTCAGATCCCCAGACTACAGACAGCCTTTGGAAGACATGCACTACTTCTGCGATGGTTCCTGTTCCCGGCAGTCTTCCACACCAGTTAGTTCACCACATGTCAAAAAATAAAATACAATCCAATAATAGCGTAATTTCTGAATTCCTAACATCTGTCTTCTGTGCAGGACAGCACACTGCAGCTGACGCTCCTGTTGTAAGGTCTGGCATGCAGAAGATTCGCCTCTGTCCCTACAGGCGGTTTTCATGTCTGTTATTTTTGTTGTTCTCTGCTTTATCAGTTTGTTTTAATTATATGTTGGGGTTTCAGAGGCACAGAGTGTGGAGGCTTTCTCTCTATTTAAAGACTTTACTGGGGACAGGGCAGTGGTACACCTGGTTAAGTGCACATAGTACTAGATGCAAAGACAAGCACAAGGATCCAGGTTTGAGCTCCTGGCTCCCCACCTGCAGGGCAAAGCAGGTCTTCAGGTCTCTCTCTCCCCCTGTCTGTCTGTCTGTCTGTCTATCTATCTATCTATCTCTCCCTCCTCTCTCAATTCCTCTCTGTCTTGTTCAATAAATTAGAAAAAAAAAATGGCCCCCAAGAGTGGTAGATTCGTAGTGCTGGCTCTAAGCCCCAGCAATAACCTTGGAGGCAAAAAAAAAGGAAGGAAGGAAGGGAGGGAGGGAGGAAGGAAGGAAGGAAGGAAGGAAGGAAGGAAGGAAGGAAGGAAGGAAGGAAGGAAGGAAGAAATTAAAAAGACTTTATCCAGCCACACGTTACATTAGGACCCATCATGAGACTCGACCCATCACCTTCTCTGTTTGTCGTCTCCTCCACGCCTGGGGTCAGGAAATGTACGTGTTTATACCTGGCATTTACACCTTCCCTTCTGCATTGCAGTAAGATGGTGGTGTGTGAATGGCGCCATCATGCTGGGGGGCCTCCGGGGAACTGAGAGACGGTGGATGGTGTGTTGTCGCGTCCTTTCCCCAAGTGTAGCAGTCACACGCAACTGGGCTCGCTTTTACTTCTCCTGCTTTCTAGAACTGTCGTCTTTTTCTTTCTTTCCTTATTTTTTGTTTGTTTGTTTGTTTTGTTTTGTTTTTTGCCTTCAGGGTAATTGCTGGTGCCCGGTGCCGGCACTACGAATCCAGTGCTCCTGGCGGTCATTTTTCCATTTTATTGGACAGGACAGAGAGAAATTGACAGTGGAGAGGGAGAGGGAGAGGGAGAGAGAAAGACCTGCTTCACCATTCGTGAAGCCTCTTCCCTGCATTGTGGGGAGCGGGGGCTCAAGCCCCGGTTCTTGTCATTGGTGATACGTGTGCAGAACTGAGTGCACTGCCACTTGGGCCCTGTCCTTATTCTTTAAATTATCACTGAGAGCTGAGGAACTAGCACCATTTTAGTTCATGTGATGCCAGAGGGGGCGTTGGGGACCTCAGACTTGAGAAACCAAGGCTTTACCCACTGGGCCGCCTCCCAGGCCACTGTCCTTTATTTTTACAAATGCTTTTTATTTTAATTTTCACACTTGGAGCCTTCGTCCATTGGCCATCAGGTCCTGTATATAATTCAAAAGAGTGAACTGACTTTATTTTGTTTAAAATTAATCGTTGCTATAACATTTTCTCCCTTCTTGAAATGAAATTCTTCTCCTCATACAATATACAGAGGGATCCGTTTCTTTATTATGCTTGAATGAGATGTCTATCTGTCTTTTCACTGTCACACCATTTACTTAAAGTGGTGATGTGTGTTCTTATCTTCAGATTGCTATTGACCATTTTCTGTATTTAGTCTTCTGCAGAATTTTTAAATGATGCTTTTTAAAAAACTTTTATTTATAAAAAGGAAACACTGACAAAAACCATGGAATAAGAGGGGTACAACTCCACACAATTCCCACCACCAGAGCTCTGTATCCCATCTCTTCCCCTGACAGCTTTCCTATTCTTTATCCCTCTGGGAGTGTGGACCCAGGGTCATTGTGGGATGCAGAAGGTGGAAGGTCTGGCTTCTGTAATTGCTTCCCTGCTGAATATGGGTGTTGACAGGTGGATCCATACTCCCAGTCTGCCTCTCTCTTTCCCTAGTGGGGCAGAGCTCTGGAGAAGCAGAGCTCCAGGACACATTGATGGTGTCATCTGTCCAGGGAAGTCTGGTTGGCATCATGGTAGCATGTAGAACCTGGTGGCTGAAAAGAGAGTTAATATATAAAGCCAAACAAATTGTTGACTAATCACGAACCTAAAAGCTGGAATAGTGCAGATGAAGATTTGGGGTCTCCATTTTGAAGATAGCTAGTAGGCCTATTTTAGTTATATTCCAAAGGGCCTGTGACTATACTCATATAAATGATTGTTATGTCCCATAATATATTAATATGATTAGTGTGGTGGGGTTTTTTTTATCACCACTGATCATCTTTCTTCCAATAGAGAAAGAGAGAAGAAAGGGGACCATAGCACCATAGCTTCCCCCAGGACAGTAGGGGTTGGGCTCAAACCTGAGAGTGTACTTGATACTTAGAGTACATTGTCTAAATATGAAATATGCAAATAGGTCTAAGGTACATTTATAGAGAAAAATTATAGACTTTTTGGTAGCATCTGATATCAAAGGGGAGCCTGAAAGTTTTCAAATATATATATATTGATTAGCCCTCTTTAAAATGTTTTTCCAGATAAGATAAAATTAAATTTTCCTATCACATAAGGTAAATAGGCCTTGCTGAAGTATTCTTAAAAACTCAACAGTAAAAAAAAACATCTACTGATGTTTCCCCACTAATTTCAATGACATTACTTGAATTACATTGCAGGAGAGAGACATTTTGGCATAGATATTTATAGAAAGCATTCTAATGACTTTCACATCATTTTTAGTATTTCTTCTGAGAGGAAAAAGTGTTGGCAGGGAGTCGGGTGGTAGCGCAGTGGGTTAAGTGCATGTGGCACAAAGTGCAAGGACCAGAGTAAAGATCCGGGTTCAAGACCCCGGCTCCCCACCTACAGGGGAGTCACTTCACAAGCAGTGAAGCAGGTCTGCAGGTGTCTGTCTTTCTCTCCCCCTCTCTGTCTTCCCCCCTCTCTCCATTTCTCTCTGTCCTATCCAACAACAAGGACATCAGTAACAACTACAATAATAACTACAACAATAAAAAAGCAAGGAAAACAAAAGGGAATAAATGAATATTTTTTAAAAAGAAATAAAAAGTTTTGGTAAACACTGCTGAGTCTAATCAAAATAATATAAAAACTGATAATGTTTAGGGTGGGGTAGATAGCATAGTGGTTACGCAAAGAGATTCTCGTTGCCCAAGGCTCTGAAGTCCCAGGTTCAATCCCCCACATCATGATAAGACAGAGCTGAGCAGCGATGGGGTTTATAAATATATAAACTAATGGTGTTTCATGGTTAGAAAGCTGCTCACATGCAGTACAGCCATGCTGTTTTATCTGACTGCCTGGGAAGGGAATGCTCTTGTAGATCACTACCTAACCTGTCCATGCAGCCCAGAAACAAAAGTATCTCCCATCAGCTTTTCTTGGTAATTCTGCACATCCTCACTGTAAGTAAGCCGCGAACACTGCCAAGATTTCCTTCCGGTATGTGACTTCTTTTGCTTCTGTTATCTCTGGAGAAGTGCGCAAAAGTGAGTGACCAGCTGTCTCCGGGGAGAGAAGTGAGTTACAGGGGTAGGCATGAGAGGGAGAAGACAAAACACTGAATTTCACTTGGGAAGACATCTCAGAACGCGCTGAGCACTGCTTTCATGCCTATAGCTGCATTAGCTATAAGTGGTGTGCTTTCTACTTAGCATTTAGTTGTCACTCTCAAGAGTCCGAAGGTCTCCAGAGACCACTAGCAGCAGGTTCTGTGAAAGGCAGGATGCTGAGGGCAGGCATCTTTATAGCTTAACTTCAAATCCAGCTAGATTAGAAAAATGATGTCGGAAACATTTAATGGTTTACGATACATTAGGTTTTTTTTTTTTTCTTCCTCTTCTTTCCGGTTTTTCTTGATTTGGTTTTATGTTGAAGTGCATGTGATATGCCACTATCTTCTTCGCCACCACCTTTGAAGTATTCCTCTCCTGTGTCATTTTACAGCTGACTCGTACCCCACTGTCAGCTTGTCGTTAGTTAGGCTTGTCAAACTGTCAAGTGGCAACGTGCTCCATGCGCTTGTTACCTGGACAGGAGTAAGTTACAAGATGCTGTGGAACCACCGGAGTTGGAAAACTGCTTCAGTGCTCAGGATAATAAGAAGCAGATTAGCATATGGTGTCTCTGGCAGCTCAAAGTGCTGTGGGTTTCTCCTCCCTTGTCTATTCCAAGTGCATGTGAAGTGACAGTCAGAACCTCTGAACTGAAAGGAAAATAAGATACTTGGGATTTCTCGTTCTGTCAAATTTGGGAGAATAGGAAACTGGTGTTTTACACTGATGAGTGATTTTTCTTCCTTTATTGGAGGTTAAATGGCTTACGGTCGACAGTAAAATACAGTCGTTTGGACATGCGTAACATTTCCCAGTTTTCCCCATAACAATACAGCCCCCATTACCAGGTCCTCCTCTGCCATCCTGTTCCAGGGCCTGAACCGTCTCCCCATCACCCCAGAGTTTTTTACTTCGGTTCAGTACACCAACTCCAGTCCAGGTTCTACTTAGTGTTTCCCCTTCTGATCTTGTTTTTCTTTTATATTTTTTATTTATTCCCTATTGTTGCCCTTGTTTTATTGTTGTAGTTATTGTTGTTGTGGTTATTAATGTCGCTTAACCCGCTGTGCTACCGCCTGACTCCCTGATCTTGTTTTTCAACTCCTGCCTATGAGTGGGATTATCCCATATTCTTCCTTCTGATAAGTGATTTTATAGTGTCCATTATCTGAATAAACTTGCAGGGATATGAATACATTAAAAAAAACTAAACTGGTGAAAAAAATTATGGAAAAGAATGCTCTTTACTAGAGAAATACCTTTCTCCATATTTACTTCCTCTCGACAGTATGAAGATAATAAAAATGTATGAAGATAATAAAATGTATTAAGGTTTTAACAAGAAGAAGAAAATAGAGATAATTTCAAACTTAAGTCTCAGGAAAGTTCGGAAGAAGAGTGTAGAGGAAAACTTGATGCACTGATAGGGCAAAGTTAATCTATTTATTGCTCCATCAGCTTGGAGCCTAAAGCCAAAACTGTATTCTGCCAGGCAGGTGGACTTCTCTGGATGTAGAGCTAGTGGAAATGGATGCAGATGCAGTCCACTGAATAGTAGCAAGAACTACCATCCAGCCATACAATTTTAGAACTGAATGTCACGTGGATAATATAAAGCGTACAAATGTCATTTTCTGATAGGAGAGGGCAGAGAAAGACAAATTGTTGTCTCTAACCATATGTAGACAGTCGTAGGTGAATGGAATCTCTCTCTATAGTTATGCATGCAGTTTACATACAATATATACATAAAATGTGTATGTATGGGCAGAGGGTAGATAGCATAATGGTTATGCAAAATGACTCTCATGCCTGAGGTTCCAAAGACCCAGGTTCAATCCCCATAAGCCAGAGCTGAGCAGTGCTCTGGCAAAAAAAAAAAATATATATATATATACACATATATATATCTACATATATATGTATGTATGTATAATTTGGATAGAAGCAGAGAGAAATTGAAAGGGAAGGGAAAGTGAGAGAGAGATACGCACCTTAATTTTCAAAGCTATCCTGAAACAGCTATTTATTTAGCTCCCTTCTACAGATAGGGAAACTGAGGCCCAAAGATACCAAGTCATGTATCTGAGACTTGGAGCTGTGAGTGGAAGGAGGGAGCAAACTGTAGGCTCTACTTCTAAACCCAAACTAGACAGTGAGGCCTAGTAGAGAGTTTAGTATCTCTGAGACAACATTGTTATTACTATGTTTTCTCTCCTGCATTTTCTAGAACAGTTTGACTTCAAAGACCTTCAAGAACTGAGGAGTGATTCCATCTGATAGAGAGTACAGATTCCTACGCTCATTCCTAGGCTTATTATATAACAATATAATAGTGCATCAGGTGAGTTATCATAGGTGGATATATATTTAATTTTAATTAATTTTAAGGGCCTCCATACTCCCAGTGGGCGAGAAATGTTTAGGAGGAAGATGCCCAGAAGGCTCTGAACTCCAAATCCATCAGGACCCCTAGAGAGAAGAAAGAAAAAGGAAAGACATTCAGAAGTGCTAATAAGTACAGGTGTGACTTAGAAAGGAAGAGAAGGGGGGTCGGGCAGTGGCGCAGCGGGTTAAGCGCATGTGGCGCAAAGCGCAGGGACCGGCGTAAGGATCCCGGTTCGAGCCCCCGGCTCCCCACCTGCAGGGGAGTCGCTTCACAGGCGGTGAAGCAGGTCTGCAGGTGTCTGTCTTTCTCTCCCCTTCTCTGTCTTCCCCTCCCCTCTCCATTTCTCTCTGTCCTATTCAACAACGAATTGCGTCAACAAGGGCAATAATAATAACCACAATGAAGCTACAACAAGGGCAACAAAAGGGGGGAAAAATGGCCTCCAGGAGCGGTAGATTCATGGTGCAGGCACCGAGCCCAGCAATAACCCTGGAGGAGGAAAAAGAAAAGAAAAAAGAAGAAAAAAAAGAGAAAAAGAAAAGAAAGAGAAAAAAAGAAGAAGAAAAAAAAAAAAAGAAAGGAAGAGAAGGCAGGACCATAGGAAAAATAGTCAACTATATAAATATAGACAGATAGTTACAGAAATAATAGCCAACCCATATTTGTAACCTTGGAAAAATGATTATAGTTTCTTATGGAGGGAATAGGAACACGGAACACTTGTGGTGGAAACAGTGTGGAATTGTTCCCTTATTGTTTTGTAATTTTGTAACTCATTAATAAAGAATAAAATAAAGAAAAGTGGGGAAAATATAGATAGGTAGGTAGATAGATAGATAGATAGATAGGCAGATAGTTACAGAAATAATAGTCAACCTATATCTGTGACCTTGGGAGAACTGCTGCAGTTACCAGTGGAGGGTGGAGGGAATGGGGACACAGAAATCTGGTATTGCAAAAGGAGTGAGATTATACCCCTGTTATCTCATAATTTTTATTAAATAACTTATTAAAAAATTTTGAAGAAGTCGAAGGGCGAATGATTGGACTCTCGTTACACAGAATCGCTCCTAGAGTTACCAAGTGCCATTGTGTCTGTGCGTCAGTTATTGGTGTGCTTCACACATACGTGTTGGACTTGACTTGCCCAAGCTCCGCTCCTAGGCAGGCCCTGGGAATTCCCAGTGTGTCCAGTAAGGTCCCAGCTTGTACTTGGCGACATGTGACGTTCGAGCAAGGGAGACCAACCTTAGCGAGGAAACAAGTAAGCGGGATGCTATCCGATGGTGCCGAGTGCTAGGAAAACAAAAGTGGGTCAGGACAGGATGGCCAGGAATGAGAACTTTCGAGGAAACGGAACTTAACCCGAGGCGTGGAGAGGTGACCCACTGAGTGAGTCTGGTGCCTGGTCAAAGAGTGAGACTGACAGGGCAAAGGCAGGTTTACAGAATAAGCTGCTTTGAGGGTGAGGAGGCCGCTTAGCATCACCGTGCACGACTTGCATGTGTGAGGCTCTGTGCCCTCTCCCAGCATCACACAAGAGTGACCCTGGGTCCATGCTCCCAGAGGGATAGAGAATGGGAAAGCTGTCAGGGGAGGGGGTGGGAAATGGACATTGGGTGGTGGGAATTGTGTGGAATTTTACCCCTCCTACCCTATGGTTTTGTGAATTAATCCTTTCTTAAATAAAAAAAATAAAATTTAAAAAAATTAAAAAAAAAAAAAAGTGAGGCAGGCCGGATAACAACCTCACTGGGATAGGGTGCTTCCTGCTTTATCATGTACACAGCCCAGGTTCTAGCCTGGCCTCTACTGCAGTGAAGGCAGATTTGGTGCTATGGTGTCTCTCTCCCTCTCCCTCTCCCTCTCCCTCTCCCTCTCCCTCTCCCTCTCCCTCTCCCTCTCCCTCTCTCTCCCCCCTCCCTCTCCCTCTCCCTCTCCCTCTCCCTCTTCCCATCTCCCTCTCCCTCTCTCCCTTTCCCTCTTCCCATCTCCCCCTCCCTCTCCCTCTCCCCATCTCTCTCTCCCTCTCCCTCTTCCCATCTCCCCCTCTCCCTCTCCCCATCTCTCTCTCCCTCTCTCCCTCTCCCTCTCCCCATCTCTCTCTCCCTCTCCCTCTTCCCATCTCCCCCTCCCTCTCCCTCTCCCCATCTCTCTCTCCCTCTCTCCCCCTCCCTCTTCCTCTCCCCATCTCTCTCTCCCTCTTCCCATCTCCCTCTCCCTCTCTCTCTTCCCATCTCCCCCTCCCTCTCCCTCTCCCCATCTCTCTCTCCCTCTCTCCCCCTCCCTCTCCCTCTCCCCATCTCTCTCTCCCTCTCTCCCCCTCCCTCTCCCTCTTCCCATCTCCCTCTCCCTCTCCCTCTTCCCATCTCCCTCTCCCTCTCCCTCTCTCCCTCTCCCTTTCCCTCTTCCCATCTCCCCTTCCCTCTCCCTCTCCCCATCTCTCTCTCCCTCTCTCCCCCTCCCTCTCCCTCTTCCCATCTCCCCTTCCCTCTCCATCTCCCCCTCCCCCTCCCCCTCCCTCTCCCTCTCCCTCTCCCTCTCTCTCTCTCTCTCTCTCTCTCCCTCCCCCTTATCTGTCTTTGATTTTTTTTTTCTATCTGAAAAAGTCATTCTGGAGTGGTGAATCCCTGGAAGTGATCCCCTCCCACCAAAAAAAAAAAAAAAGAAAAAGAACATAGGGGAGTCGGGCGGTGGCACAGTGGGTTAAGCACACATGGCGCAGGGACCGGCATAAGAATTCGGGTTCGAGCCCCCGGCTCCCCACCTGCAGGGGAGTCGCTTCACAGGCGGTGAAGCAGGTCTGCAGGTGTCTGTCTTTCTCTCCCTCTCTCTGTCTTCCCCTCCTCTCTCCATTTCTCTCTGTCCTGTCCAACAATGACGACATCAACAATAATAACTAAAACAGTAAAAAAAAAAAAAAAAAGAGCAACAAGAAGGAAATAAATAAATAAATATAAAAACAAAAGAACAGAGAGATTGTGCCTCAGGATCTGCTTGCAAGATGACCCAGGTTCAATCCCACCCTTCTAATCAGGCTGAGATAGCCAGAATTTCTATACAGCGGACGAGTCTGCTTTCCACCGTGACATTCATAATGGGCTTCTGTTAGGATCCTAATTTTTAATTCAGTTGTGGGCATACCTGCAGCCGCCTTTAGTCTAAGCAGGATGGTACCTGACTCAGTTCACTGAATTATTAGCAAGTGTGTTCACTTCAGTGTGTTCACTGAATTATTAGCAAGTGTGTTCTTATGCCACTGTTTTAAGGATTTCTGTTTCTTCTTTCAGGTTTCATCGTCCATAAGGACGTACAAGACCCTTTGGAAACAGAGACAGGTCCTCTGGAGAGGGTAGCATCGCTGCCTGTGAACCTGACATCACACTGCAGTTTCAGTGTGCAATTACATTGAACTTTGGTGAAGAGAGCATGGCGACAGTGCTCCCCACTTGTAAAGTCCGGCTGGAGCCCCAAACAAAGGGAGCAAAGGCTGTCGTGATCCTGGTCCTTCAGATTGTTTACTGATGGTAAGGGACAGACTTGGTCACACCGGTCACTCTTCACCAGAGAAGACAAGCAGGAGACAATCACTCGCTCCCTTTCACCGGAAAGCCAAAGTTTAGAATTCGGGTGAAAGAAAATGGGGCATAAAATTGCCAGGTTATGGAAAGGGGTGGGGCTGAAAAAATCAAATAGAAATAAATATTTCATTATGTTAATGAAAAGAAGCAAAAATTGAAACATATATGTATTTTTTTAAGTGGTATTTGGAGGTAGAGATGGAAGGATCTTATTAGCCAATGCGGATTCCTTAAAGGACTGATCCTAGAAGAATATTCTTGCATTATGTTAAAATGGTCTAGAACCATTATTTGATGTTGTGCCAGTGATTCCAGTTGCCAGAAACAAGTCTGAGTGCTTTCATGTATCTTTTTTCTTAAATGCAAGAGGCTCCTGCTGATTCTTGGCAAGCATGCTTTGCGGATCGTAGCTATACACGTCTGACACTGTGACTTACTTTTAGTGTACCGACAGACCGGCATAAGGTCGGCTAGCATAAGAGCCTTTACATGTGTGGCAAGCCTTAGAAAGAAATCTTTTGGTCTTTTCATCTTCATTTATGAAGTCAAGGGCAAACGTACTTGATGTCAAGAGGCTACTATGGACAATCGTAACTCCTTTTTAAAAACCTGCATCCAGCGTCAGAGCTGAGGAGAACGCAAGCAGGTTAGCAGCCGTTATTTCTGAGTAGGAAAATTTCAAAGACTGCTTCTTCTCAGGAATGCATTAAGTTGGTGTGCTGCTCTTAAAAGAAATAAGAAAGCACATGCTTCAAAATAAGTACTCAAAGGCTTTAAAATGCCAGAACATTTCAAGCTACGTTGCCTGTGACGAAAATCTCATTTTGCATTTTGAGAAGCTCTACGGGCCGCATCCGTAAGTTTGGTATTGACCTTCAATGCAAAAGAATCGGTGGAGTTCAAGTCACCGAGGGGTGGGTGCCCTTGGAGCCTACAGTCAGTCTTGTTTACATTGAGAAATCCACTGTTGTCATCTTGCATATTTCAGACATAGGGCATAGCATCTTTCCCTCCTACATGCACAGTGAACCATGTGTGAACAGTTCCTGAGCCTCCAATTATTTGTTCAGGATGGTTTTGTACCTTTGTTAGGAAAAACTCACGAAATGTATCCATTAGAAGGAGACCTAATACACTTTTCTTTATTCTTAGAACTTGGACTAGAATTTTCTAAATGATTCTGATTCATAAGATGGGAAGCTGTAACTTGGAGGACTTTGTTTGTTTATTTTGCCACCAGGGTTATTACTGGCACTACTCCACTGTTGCCGATGGCCTTTTTTTTTTTTTTCCTTAATGTAAAGGGTGAGAAGCAGAGAGGAGAGACGTGGTGTCCCAAGGCTCAAAGCCAGGTTCTTCTGTGTGGTGGAGTGTGTTCTCATCTAGGGTAGCCGCCAGCTAGCCCCTTGGAGGACTGTAATTTTTTCCTTGACCAGAGCACTGCTCAGTTCTAGCATCTGAGAATAAACCTAGGACCTCTGAGCCTCAGGCATGAAAGTGGGCTATCTCCCCAGTCTGTACAAACATTTTTTCATATGAGACAATAAGCAAACATTTAATATTATGGATGAATGTGGATCTTGCCATTTTTACATTTTATAGAAACCCTTGAATTGAATCATTTTATTTGGAAATAAAAAGTTACCCCCAGCTGACTTATTCTAAGACTCCAGGGTCATTGAATAACTTAAGAAAAGCAGTCAGAATTTATTCAGCCCTCACTGCACAGAGCAGAATACACCATTAAGAAAGCTGAGCTGCCGTCCTGCACTGGAGTAAGATGACTTCTTTCCACATGCCAAGTGTCTTTCTGAATATTAGTCCATTCTATAATGTTTAAATCCTTTATCCTATTTTTTTTTGCTGAAGTCATTTTTTTGTCTTTATATTACTATATTATCATTTTGGCTTCTTGTGAAAACATACAATGGAACGGAATATTTAATTTTCTACATCTGTATTTGAACATGTTTTGGCTTCTGTTCATAAGATCTCTATAAAAGCGATACAAGAAATGATCACCATCCTCTCATTCAAGACACGAGTCATAGAAAGTTTCAGTTTGGCTGGTAAAAGGAGCGTTTTCCCCATGAGCGGTGCATGAGGTGTGGTCTTTATTCCTTACAGCGGCATACACCCGATGCAGAAATATGAAATCGTACCTCCACATATTATTTTCCTTGTATTGATATGTCATTTCTTTTAATGTGTAAAAAACCTACTGACATATTTCTTCCCCATACTGATCATCATGCTTAAGAGACTTTAGTTGAGAGAACCATGGAAATCACAAGAAAAAAAAAAAAAAACCACTAATGGTCTAATATTCACGTATTAGAACCACCAATTGTTTCTAATTCCTAAAGTCAAAAGCTTTGGAAAGGATGGAAAAACTTAATAGCTAACCAGTACTTTGCAGAATATATATCATTTCCAGTTGCTAATTTTAAAAGTCAGAAACACTACCTACCCATTCCAGCAGCCCTCTCAGAGGACTCTTGGCTGAAAGGCATCAAAGGAATCAGAGATGTGGACCACCCAACATTAACTCAGCCTCTGCCCAGTGCCAGGAGTTAGCGGTCCAACCAATAAGCTGTGGTTCTACAAAAGAAAATAAATGTGTGTGTGAATTGGGCTGTTGTCACACAACTCTGGGTCTTTTCCTGCTTCAAATGTAACAGTATATTGACATAGTGGATATGAGGAGGTTTCACTGCCCTCCCTTAGATGTGATTAAGGAAGAAAACAAGCCCATTTCCAGGAAAATCCTAGGCAAAAAAGAACTAGACAGACTGTAAAGTAAAATCCAAAGTAGCCATAACCCTCTCATTTTTTTTTTCTGCTTGTGGAGAAAATTTCAAGGTCATAGGAAGATGCCATAAGCTTTTTACTGGTCACTAGCAGTCAATCTGACCAAAAAATAGCTCTCCGATGATTGATATTAATTTCAGGTATCTCTGCACGGTCATTTCCAAGGCATGTGAGAATTTTTATGGTGTTTTTTTTTTTATAATCACTGTAGTTTCTCTTTATGTTCATTTCTTAAATTATTTAAGTGAAATCTGTATACTCAGAGAACTATTTTGTGTATTAGAATAAGTGCTTTTTAAGAAGTGGACAATGCAAAGCTCTGATTTATCCAGAAAAACAGATTTTCTGCTTTTTAGAGACTTTATTCGCCAGAACAATTAGAGTCATGTATCTTCTTCTAATACTGGTAGTCATAGTCGGTTAGTAAAAAGTTCTGAAATGTAGATCAGATCTGTTAAGGGGGCATAGGATTTGAATACACTCCTTGTAAATTGTTAAATATTAAAAATGAAAAAGAAGTCCATAAAATTTAGAAACTAAATTATACACTCTGAAATTAATTCAGTGCTCCATGGGCACTGAAACAATATACAGCAGCTTACACTTCAGAGAAGGGAGGACATACTTCAACACTACGGGTCTTGTTGAGTATCACATAGTTTGACACGGACTTTGTGTTAGACTCAATAGAATCAGAGATAGAACTTTCCAAAATCATACTATATTCATAGTAGAAAAAAAATAGTCTTGTCTACCGTCGAGTGGTCTGTTCACGTTGAAATGCTGAAAGTCATCTTCTTTTCTTGCTCAAAACTCTCTTATTTGCCCTAATTTTTAAATCTCCATGACAGCAGGTGAGATTTCACCAAACTATTACCAAATGTGCAACTTCAGCCATTGACTAGCTTAAGTATTCGTAAATATTACTGGGTCTAACCATTCTGGTAAAAGTCTATCTTCTGAGATGAGAATTTCTTCACATCATTAGAGTATGTTGTAAGTCCTAAGGAACCACTGAGACGCATTGAGTATAAACTCCTCTTGACCTCTTCAAACAGTGGCTCACCCACTATTATTTGCTCCCCACTTCTCCGTAGGATATGTCACATTATTTTACTTGGCAAAGCAAAAGCGAGTACAGAGTTGAAATATGTCTTAGGCGAATACATGACGGCACATGTGATCATCAGGCTAGTAGGACCTTCATTCTGAGAAAAATCACAGCTCCAAAGACAAAGTTCAAAGAACAGTCTGAGGTCTACTATAGTCTGACAGTGACCAAAGATAAAATAGTCCCAAACCTTTCTCCTTTTCAATTTCAATTACTTTTTGTTGTTGTTGTCGTTGTTTGTTTTTTGCCTCCAGGGTTATCACTGGGGCTCAGTGTCTGCACTACGAATCCACTGCTCCTGGAGGCCATTTTTCCTATTTTGTTGCCCTTGTTGTTGTTACTGTTACCATTACTGTTGTTGCTGGAGAGGACAGAAAGAAATCGAGAGAGGAGGAGAAGATAGGGAGAGAAAGATAGGCACCTACAGACCTGTTTCACTGCTTGTGAAGTGACACACACACACACACACACACACACACACACACACACACTTGCAGGTTGGGATGCCCGGGGCTCAAACCGGGATCCTCACTCTGGTCCTTGCGTTTCACGCCATGTGTGCTTAACCCACTGCACCACCTCCCAGCCCCCTCCAATTACTTTTGTGATCATTAAGCTTCAGCTCTTAATGGAAATGTGAACCACCATCAGCATGAATACAAAACAGTGGAAGCATACTTTAGCTTTTCCAAAAACAAGGCCATCCAAATATAAAAGCCCCATTGCGTACTGTGTTAAATTTCTAGAAAAAAAAGAGAGAGAGAGAGAGAGAGAGAGAGAACCCTACAACAGCTATTCCCTCCAAAAACCAAATCCCATAAACTGGGGTCATTTTTAACTATGCTAGGATGTACTGAACATATTTTTAAAATGACATTAGCTAGTCGCCTTCCCAACACAGTTCTGCCTGTGTTGCTCAGTGAGGCTGCTATTGGCATTTGGAGCGAGCTGGGAAATGCTTTGTTGTACAGAAGTGCCCCCCTGCCCCCCCCATTGCATGTTTGATATCTGAGCCTTCACCAACGACCAGTAGCATCACCAGGCATTGCAAAAAATCAGAAGAAAACCAGGGCCGAGAGGTGGTACACCTGGTTAAGCGCACATAGTACTATGTGTTAAGGACCCTGGTTCGAGCCCCCGCCACTACCTGCAACAGGGACGCTTCATGAGTGGTGAAGCAGGTCTGCAGGTGTCTGTCTTTCTCCCTCTCCCCTCTCAATCCCTCTCTGTTATATCAAATGAAAAAGAAAAAGAAAAAAAAGACTTCCAGGAGCAGTGGATGTGTAGTGCTGGCAGGAGCCCCAGTGAGTGGAGGCAAAAAAGAACAGAAAAAACCCTTCTCATGCCCAGTGTCCACCCGATAAGATAGTACCACCTCTCTTGAACACCAGAGTCCAATGCAATTTGAGGCAGACAAGTAAAAATGCCTCTCAGAATATCATCTTGACTTCCTTGCAAGTCTTTGGACCCTAAATAGTTTCTTCAAGGTTTCAAACTTTCTGCTTTAACTTGCTGTTTCTTCAGGAAAGCTGTTACTGGACAGTCCTAGTGGTTCCACTTCACTTAACCCCTGTGTGCTTACCTAAAGGAGAGATTTCAAAAGATACAAAATATTCCCCCCCCCTCCCATCTGTCCTTGAATTCCACTGTCGGTCATAATCCCTGTGAATGTTGTGAGGATTCCTGCACAACTCAGTACCGACACAGTAACAATCTACATTAAAAAAACCACATAAAGATGTGTGTGGACATCTCCGTTAGATTTCACACAGCAAATCAGATGCTTGCAACTCCAAAAGAATCACCTGCTTACTCTACTAAAAAGTACTTGATCCAAATGCCAGCGCTCACTCAGTCTCTCTATATAAATACAATAATGCTGTTCAACTTTCCCAAGATTTCCTGAAGACTGAATCATGAAGGGGACATGTGTTAAACTGTGGGTCTCTTGTACAAAGCCAGGTGAGCTCTGCCTGGGTGAAACATTACTGAACTATGTTAATAGGTCACCAACATACACCTATTCACTTCATTGCTGTTACCACCAAAACCGAATGATCAGTATGTCTTGATAACTGTCTGTGTCCATAGTGGCTGTTTGATAGATGACAGTCAGCTATCCGCTACAATTTTTTAGATACTAGAATTTCTAAATATCCTTTCTGAGGCAGATCTGCTCAAGAGTCAGTAAAGGTAAATATAGCGTGAACTCTTAGACAGTGCTTAAGAAATCCCGTTGAGCACTTGTTTTGTTTGAAGAGTAAATTGAAGGGCAAAAGGGAGACAGATTGTCGTTCCGCTCAGGTCCATTTAAGGTGTACTCAAATGCCAGTATTTGTGCCACTTGCCAGTTTGAGGGCATTTTCCATACTGGATGTTATAACTTGACTGTATTACGATGTTGTTTAGCAAGGCTCCAAAGACAAGTTGCCACTGCAGTGCTAACTGACATGCAGAGACTAGCTGAATGAATGTCTGATCAGATCACTTTCATCACGGAGACTAGAGGCACTGATTTTCTTGTCCATATTTCCTTCCATGGTGAGTGAATGTGTCAATGAGTTCAGAACCTCCTGCACCATTCTCACCAGGCTAGAGTCCACTAAACACTCAAGAGTTGTTTTTCCCTGTGCGATACGGATTTTTAAAAATAAAAATTCTTTTTTTGATCATTTCAAAATTTGGATACAGTGAACAGAGTGGTGTAAGTCTGGGAATCGTTGCCAGACTTGAACAATTTCTGATTTCCAGTGAATGATCTAAGTCTATTATATCTGACACAGGTATAATATCTGTGAGTGAAAATAACTGGACGTATACACCGATCATGATGACAGTTTCTCTTTTGTCGCTATTATTGGTCTTTATCTGTACTGTATTATAGGATGTGGGTGTCAGTATCTACAAGCAGACACACACATGTATATGTATTCCACTATTGTATCCTGAAAGAAAACTATGTATTATCTTTTTTTATTCTGTACTAGTATTTGTGTTATTTAAAAAAGAAATAAAAAATATGCTCTATTTAGTTGTATAGTATTCTAGGATACTTTGCTGTGCACAATTCCAAGTGCCTTAGAATATTGTTTAGCTTTCTTAAACATATATACATATATATAAATGCATATATGTATACACTTGGGAAAAGTTACCTCAATAAAATCATTGGGAAATCCCCAGCTGTATTTGCTTCCAGCTTTTGTTGATTCACACAGTGTCCAGTTCTCACAACTTCCTCCTGGAATTCTCTTGTTAACAATCTAACCAGCTTCCTCACTGGGCTGGAACTCTTCTCCAGTTACTGCGTTAAAATTCCTTGTATTTTCATCGCCACCAGGATTAGCAATAGGGGTTTGATTCCTGCACAACTAATCCACCACTCCTAGCACCAATTTTTTTCTGTTGTCGTTGCTGTTTTTTTTTTGGGGGGGGAGGGATGGGGAGAAGTTGAAAGGAATGGAAGAGGGGCCAGGTGATGGCACACCTAGTTAAGTGCACACATTACAATGTGCAAGAGCCCAGGTTCAAGTCCCTGGTCCCCACCTGCAGGGGGAAAGCCTCACGAGTGGTGAAGCAGGGTTGCACATGTCTCTCTGACCCTCTCCCTATATCCTCCTCCCCTCTCAATTCCTCTCTGTCTCTATCCAATAATAAATAAATAAATAAATAAAAATATATATTAAAAAAGAAAAAAGTGGGAGATAAAGAGGGAAAGAGAAAGACACCTGAAACACTGCTTCATTATTCCTTATTCCTGAAACTTAATCCCGGCAGGTAGGGAACAGGGGCTTGAACCCATGCCCCTGCACATGGTAAATCATATTGTCTGAAAATTTCCAGAGTTGTTTGAAATACACTCTTCAGTGGTTACATAATTGCATGGATAGTTGGTCAGAGCCTACAAATTCTTTTTTTTAATAAGAATTACATATAGATTGCGCCAAGTAATTGAAAAACCATAAATCCAAACATGTGAACATTGAAAAATGAGATTTACTTATGTTTGTGAGAGAGATGAAATCATTGCTCTGGTACATGCAGTGCTGGAGATCAAACCCAGGGACACACACACACACCCTGCACTCTATCACTTTAGCGTCTCCCTGGTCTAAAATCCGTGTCTTCTTTTCCCAGGCTTATGCAGAAACAGACATTACAAAAGAAACTGAAGAACTTAGGCAAACACGAACTACTGGATTGTCGATTCACTATTTGCTTATGACCAAAAGTCTGTGACTGAGATAAACACTCTATGCACTTTGCACTTCTGGGAAGAGTCTACGCAAACCACAGAGACATATTCAGATTCTTTTTTTTTTTTTTTTTTCTGCCTTGTCATTCTATAAGACAGAGCAATTGAGAGGGGAGGGGAAGATAGAGAAAGAGAGACACCTGCAGACCTGCTTCACTGCTTCTAAAGCATCCCTGCTACCCTGGGGAGTGGGACCTTGAACAGGGTCCTTGTGCATATCCTGCTCAGTGCTATGTGCATTTGGCTGGGGGTGCCACTGCCCGGTCCCCCAGATTCGTTTTCAATCCCTTTAAGTTTATGGATCTCCAAACTCCACAGCCTTGAAGAAGGACTGACATTATTAAATCAGATTCTAACTAACTCTCTGAATAGTTCTTGTTAGTCATTCTAGGTACAAGGAAGTTAGTACTCCTGCACTCAGGTTAATTCCTTTCAGCTGTCATAGTAACCTGTTTGAAAGTTTGCATTTTTTCTACCTCGAATGAAGTCATCTAAATGAGTTAATGAATTCATTAAAAAGATACGTATTGGGGGTCGGGCGGTGGTGCAGTGGGTTAAGCACATGTGGTACAAAGCACAGGGCCGGCGTAAGGATCCCGGTTTGAGCCCAGGTTCCCCACCTGCAGGGGAGTCGCTTCACAGGCAGTGAAGCAGGTCTACAGGTGTCTGTCTTTCTCTCCCCCTCTCTGTCTTCCCCTCCTCTCTCCATTTCTCTCTGTCCTATCCAACAATGAACAGCATCAACAATGGCAATAATAATAGCCACCACGAGGCTACAACAACAAGGGCAACAAAAAGGGGGAAAAAATGGCCTCCAGGAGCGGTGGATTCATGGTGCAGGCACCGAGCCCAGCAATAACCCTGGAGGAAAAAAAAAAACAAAAAAAGATACCCATTTTGCACTTGTCCTGTATTGGCATCTTGATGTGCTTATTCCTGAATGCAGAACTTTACAGTTTCACTTTGAACAATTACACAATGAAGTATGAAAACTGAGCTAGAGGTTAAAAGGGTGTATGAAGAGCTTTGCATTAGTTAAATCTTGAAAGTCCTAGAGGCCGGATATTGGTGCACTTGGTTGAGCACACATGTTATAATCATCAAGGACCCGAGTTTGAACCCCCTGTCTCCACCTGCAGGGGGAAAGTTTTACAAGTGGTGAAGCACGGCTGCAGGTCTCTCTCTTTTTCTCTCCCTCTCTGTCATTCACTTCCCTCGCAATTTCTGGCTGTCTCTATCCAATAAATAAGTAAAGATTTTTAAAAAATGTTTAATTGTCTCACTCGACATGACACCTTCAATTCTGACTACAATATTGCAAAGGAGATGACCTCATTTTAAACGTCACACAATACTCCATTGTGTATATGTACCACAACTTCCTTAGCTATTCAGTATCTGGTTGCTTTCAAGTTTGGGCTATTATAAGCTGTGTGGCCATGAACACTGGTGTGCGTAAGTCTTTTGAGATAGGTGTTTTAGTTTTTCCTGGGTAAATCCCTGGGAGAGGGATTGCTGGGTCATAAGGTAGGTCCACCTCAAGAATTCTGATGAATCTCCAGATTGGTTTCCATAGGGATTGAACCAACTTACATCCCCACCAGCGGTGCAGGAGAGTCCCTTTCCCCCTCACAGCCTCTCTAACAGTTGATGCTTCTGTCTTTTCTAATGTATGACATTATCACAGGTGTAAAGTGATATCTCATTGTTGCTTTTATTTGCATGTCCCTGATCAGTGCTTTGAGCATTGTTTTTTTATCTGTCTTTTGGTCCTTCAGATCTCTCTCTTTTTAATCTGAAAGAGCTGATTTTATTTTTTTAAATTTTATTAGTGATTTAGTAATGAATAATAAGGCTGTAACATAACAGGGCTATAATTTCATACAGTTCCCACCACTGGAGTTCTGCGTCCCATCCCCTCCACAGAAAGCTCTCTTATTCTTACCCTGCTGGGAGTAGGGACCAAATTTCTTTTTGGGGTGCAGAAGGTGGAAGAACTGGTATCTGTAATTGCTTCCCCACTGAATATGGACTTTGGCAGGTCGATCCATACTCCCCAGTCTGTTTCTATCTTTCCGTAGTGAGGCAGGACTCTGAAGAGGTGAGGTTCTGGGACACACTGGTAAGGTCGTCTGCCCAGAGAAGTCAAGACGGAGTCATGTTAGCATCTGCAACTTGAAAGAAGTCCCCATACCATGATGGCAATTTCTTGGCTACTCAACAAGCTCAATAATCTCTCCTGTAGCTTGAGGATCATAAAGAGGTCAGAGCATATCTCTACACAGAGTTAAAAGTCCTTCTTGGCCGGGGCTGCAGCTGAATGGAAGAGCACACACACTGCATGTCTACAGCCCTGGGTTTGATGCCCAGCACTGGTAAACAAACAAACAAAAAAAAAAGACTTTTTCTTTCTCAAGTGCTTGTGCTTCATACTATGTGCGTTTAACCCAGTGCGCCACCGCCCAGCCCCCTTCTTTCTCAAGTCCTGTTCAGAGTATGTTCTATGCATCTTTGTGTCCTACTATCTAGGACTATCCCTTATGTTTTGCATGAAGTTTAGTAGACTGTTATTGATTTAGTAAATCGGTTGCCTAAGTCCTTGCAACATACAAAAAAAAAAGTATTCTTTTTCACTGGATATTTTACATGACATCCTATATCCTAAACGGAGGCTTAAATGAATAGAGACAATATCAACAACAAGGAACAAAGACTTGTATAGTTCCCAAAGGAAATGGTTTCTCAAGCCCAACCATGCATATAATACTGGTAAAAGGCCCCCATACTAGGACCTTGCCCTTAACTTGGATCAACAACTGTAGAGAATGTTCCATCCTCTGAAGGGAAGATGGACAACATACTCTATGCTACACCTCAGGAAGATGGGTCAATATTGAGGCAGCTTGGGACGTTCCTACTCATGACCACAGAATGTGAGCTCAGATCTACAGGGATGCAGAGGTCACATAGGCTCCTAAGCTGAATATGGGCCCCAGATCACATCAAATCTATGGGGTTTACAGTCAACAATATTTATACCCCTTTCCCATATTAGGGAGCTACTCTCTTCCCTGATCCAGCTTTCTGGTCCTTTTTCCAGCCATGACATCATCTCCCCAGACAATAACTTGGATCCACCTACATATCAGATTTCAGGCTCAGGCAAAAAAAAAAAAAAAAAAAAAAGAAAGAAAGAAAGAAAGAAAAAGAAAAAAGCACTAGTATAGCTATAGGCCCTTTGGAATATAACTAAAATATGCTACTAGCTATCTACAAAATGGGGGACCCCCCAACACTTCATCTGCACTATTCCAGCCTTTAGGTCCATGATTGTTCAACAATTTGTTTGGCTTTGTATGTTAACTCTCTTTTCAGTCACCAGGTTCCAGATGCCAGCGTGATGCCAACCAGACTTCCCTGGACAGACAACCCCACCAGTGTGTCCTGGAGCTCCGCTTCCCCAGAGCCCTGCCCCACTAGGGAAAGAGAGAGGCAGACTGGGGGTATGGATCCACCTGCCAACACCCATGTTCATCGGGGAAGCAATGACAGAAGCCAGACCTTCCACCTTCTGCATCCCACGATGACCCTGGGTCCATACTCCCAGAGGGATAAAGAATAGGAAAGCTGTCAGGGGAAGGGAGGGGATAAGGAGTTCTGGTGGTGGGAACTGTGTGGAGTCGTACCCCTCTTATCCTATGGTCTTGTCAGTGTTTCCTTTTTATAAATACATTTTTAAAAAAAAAAATACTGGTAAAAGGCGGCCTGGAACTGTACTGATTTTCTAACATTCTCAAGATCCATAACTGACTCTTCAGTATTCGTATGGAAGCTCAGACTAAACGCTTAGGTCAAACCAAGCATCTACCAAGTCAGGACCAGACTCTGAAGTGCCTAGCTGCGAAGCCTGCTCTCCCTTGCCCCTCCTCTTTCTTAATGTTTGAATTTTTCACTAGTGATTTAAGACTGGTTTACAAGATGGTAAGATAACAGGGACAATGCCACGCAGTTCCCACCACCAGAGTTGCGTGTCCCCTCCCCTCCATTGGCAGCTTCCCTGTTCTTGATCCCTCTGGGAGTCTGGACCACAATGCTTTATGGGCTTACAGGCTGAGAATACAACCGCCAGCGGAGACCATGGTGTTTCCATCTCTGTCTCCGCAGAAGTCACTTTAAATCCAACTGGTCCTTGTCCCACCTTCCCGCCCCACCACCAGGTGTGCGCTCCAGGTTTCCCGAGCCTGAGACAGGTGGGTGGCGGGAAGCCACGCCCACTGGGAGGGCGGGAGGGAGGCCACGCCCACTGGGAGGGCGGAGCCCTCATCCCTCTCGTAGATTCTCGCGGGTCTTTGCCAAGGAGCGAGCGCGGCGCGTCACTTCCGGCCCCGACCCATCGGACCTTCGGCGATTGGTCAATTTCCGAGACTTCCGGTCTGACTTCCGGTTTGGGGCTCCGCACGTGTGTTTAGGCCGGAAAAGTTGGTCTGCGGAGCTGTTTTCCGTGCGGCCTCCCCCTCCCTCCCCCCCCGGGAGTCGAGTCCCGGGAGCTGAGGACGAGCAGCCGCCGCTTTTGCTTGGCCGTGAGCCCCGCGCGGCTGCGACATGGTGGGTCGGCTCGGTGTGCGCGGCGGTGCGGCCGGCGGCCGGCGGGCTGGGAGGGTCGGACCTCCGGGGGGCAGGGGAGGAGGTTTGCGGCGCCGGGCGGGGGCCGGGGGCCGGGGGTCGGGGCCGCGGGGAGAGACGTCCTCTGTGCCCCGGCGGGCCGCCTGCCTGGACACGGCAGCGTGCTTGATGAAGAGAACAAGGGCAGAGACCAGACCGGCACCTGGTGCTTCCAGCTGTCCTTCCTTCTGGTTCCACCTTCCAGGCTCCCCAGCACCTCGGCCGAGGGCGCACTTTGAAGATATCCGCAGACCCCTTGGGCGTCTGTGTTGTTGGCTTTTTAACACATTTGACACACGTTAGGTAAGGACAGCAGCCGACAGGGCAAAGGGGGGTTGGCGCGTAGGGTCAGAGAGACACCGGCAGCCCTCCATCAGCGCCGGTGCGGCTTCCCCCCCTGCAGGTGGGGACCAGGGCCTTGAACCTGGGTCCTTGTGCCCCCGTGACGTGCGCGCGCGGCCAGGCGCGCCCTCGCTGGTCCTCCCCACGTTCTTGTTTAGCCGGAGTCAGTTTCTTGATAGATTTATTTAGACTTAGAATAGGAGCTTTGACTTTACAATTGGCGGTTTCTGGATGCCCGTAACAAAGGGGAGTCCAGATAATGCCAACGCCTATTCGTGCTAAAAGGCAAGGCTACATTTTCTGGGGGGGGCCCTCACCTGGTTGAGCGCACACATGGCAGCGCACAGGGACCCAGGTTCCAGCCCCGGGTCCCCATCTGCAGGGGGAAAACTTAACCAGTGGCGAAGCAGGGCTGCAGGTGTCTCTCTGTCTCCCCCTCCCCTTTCAATGAACTTTCTCTCTCCAATAATCAGTAAATGTAAAAATATTTTTTTTAAAAAAAAATGCACTTTGCGGAACTTAGTTGATGTTAACCTGCCCTAGGAATGTAGTTCTTAGAAACCTGTTGACCCTTCATATAACTTACCGATGCGTATTTGCTGTTGTGTTTATTTTAAAAACTTGTTCTGATTCTGTTCCTTTGAAGCCTCACCGGAAGAAAAAGCCCTTTATTGAGAAGAAGAAAGCCGTGTCATTTCACCTGGTCCACCGGAGCCAGCGAGACCCCTTGGCAGCAGATGACACCGCACCCCAGAGAGTTCTGTTGCCCAGGCAGAAAGTAGGTTCTGTTCTTGGTTTACTTTCGTGACCTCTGAGCTTCGCGTGCTTCTTCTGTGTGTGTGTGTGTGAGGGAGAGAGAGAGAGACTTCACCACTCGAGGCCGCTTTTTTCACTCTTGATAAAGGAAGAGCTACCACAGCACCAGAGCGGCCCCAGCGGTCACTGCCGTCCTCCCAGGGCTCAACATGGGGGCTGACTTTTTTTTTTTTTTTTTTCCCAAGTTCATGTGCTTGAATTTATATTCTATGTAGGACTGAAATCTTCTGGTCCTTCACTTTCTTTCTTAACTTCACTAAACATAATCACCTCCAGCTCTAGCCGTTTTCTCCCATAGGACACAGTGTTTCTTTTTTTTCTTTTTAAATATTTATTTATTCCCTTTTGTTGCCCTTGTTGTTGTGCTTGTTGTAGTTACTATTGTTGTTATTGATGTCATTGTTGTTGGACAGGACAGAGAGAAATGGAGAGAGGAGGGGAAGACAGAGAGGGGGAGAGAAAGACAGACACCTGCAGACCTGCTTCACCGCCTGTGAAGCGACTCCCCTGCAGGTGGAGAGCCGGGGGCTCGAACCGGGATCCTTCTGCTGGTCCTTGCGCTTTGCGCCACCTGCGCTTAACCCGCTGCGCCACCCCTGACGCCCAGGACACGGTGTTTCATTTTGTACTTTCTGAGCAGTACTCCATGGAGTACATGTCCTGTAACTTCTTTATCCGGCCATCTGCCAGTGCGCATTTATGTACAGATTGCTGCTGTGGGTTGACTTTTGTATATCATGCAGCTGTAAGCATGGGGGTGCATGTGTCCCTTCGAATTAAGAGTCCTCATGTCTTTTGGATTAATGCCTGGGAGTAGTGTTGCTGGATCTTAAGATGTTTGCACTATTTAAGGATTCTCCAGAATGACTGTTCCAGTTTTATGCACGTGGATT
>NC_080165.1:5785788-5973288 GCF_950295315.1 Erinaceus europaeus
CTCTGGAAAGCCTGACTGTCATTCCCACCAGAACTGTCACTGCGCAGGTCCACCACTACCATTATGTTTGAGAGGGAGCCAGACAGCAGCCCCGACCCTAACCTAACCTCTTCTGCAGGAAGCCTGCTATTCAGTTCACGTGCACTGTTTGTTTTCTTTTAGTGACATATCCTTGCGTTGTAACCTGATGTAAGTTTCAGGTGTGCCTTATTAAAAAAAAAAAAGGAAGTGTCCCCTTTTTCCTGAGCATGCATTCTTGGTGTTGTGGTCACCAGGGTTTCACTGCTCTGGGGTAACATTTTGACACAGACATAGAGGCAGAGACAAAATACTGTTTTGTTTGGTTTTGTTTTAATTGCAAAATAGTATTTGCTGGCATATACATCCCATGGCTTTCTATCCAGTCATCTGTCTGTGGGCAGTTATGCTGCTACCACCCCTTGGCTATTGTGAATGAGGTAGCCATGCACGTGGGACTGCACAGAACCAAACACAGTCCCTGGCATTTAGAAATTTGCCATCAGCTGGATCAGATAGACAGTAAGTGGAGACCAAAAGGACCCTGGTCACAGTGCCGATGGGTAGAGTGTGGGTGATGGCTGGTCACGGTGCCGATGGGTATAGAGTGTGGGTGATGGCTGGTCACGGTGCCGATGGGTAGAGTGTCGGTGATGGCTGGTCACGGTGCCGATGGGTAGAGTGTGGGTGATGGCTGGTCACGGTGCCGATGGGTAAAGAGTGTGGGTGATGGCTGGTCACGTGCCGATGGGTAAAGAGTGTGGGTGATGGCTGGTCACGTGCCGATGGGTAAAGAGTGTGGGTGATGGCTGGTCACGGTGCCGATGGGTAGAGTGTGGGTGATGGCTGGTCACGGTGCCGATGGGTAAAGAGTGTGGGTGATGGCTGGTCACGGTGCCGATGGGTAAAGAGTGTGGGTGATGGCTGGTCACGGTGCCGATGGGTAAAGAGTGTGGGTGATGGCTGCCCCGGTCAGCTCTAGGGGGCTGGGAAAAGCATCTTAGGGGAAATGCTGTCTGGATTGGTGTTTTAGATTAAAGTTAGGGAGACAGATGAGAGGGGGTAGGTGTGTTCCTGACGCTGCAGACTGCGTGCAGAAGTGGACTGTGTCAGCATAGAGAACTGCACCCACATTTAGCAGGTCTGCCGTGAAGGGAGGCGTAGCGTGACGTGAGGATATAGTGTGGAAGTAACCTGGGAAGTTCTGTCGAAGGCTACATTCATTTGCAAATCTAACGCCTGGGGATCTGCATGTATATTTTACGTGTAGATGAAAAAACAAGAACTAAGTTGGGATTTATTACAAATTTCATACTCTGGAAACAAGGTTTAACAAACAACACTTAGTTGGAGTTACTTCAACGAGTGAATTGGAAGCACATTTTCTTCCTGGAGATATGAAGACTTTTTAATTTGACTAAATAGACGATGTTTAGTATCATATCTATCACAAAAGAGTTTTTTTCCTAAACCAGTGGGAATATTTTTTTGGCTTGCATCTTTTTTTTCCCCCAGCTCTATCTATTTCTTACTAGCCTTAACTTCTTAAAAGTTTGTTTCTGGGGGCCAGGTGGTAGCACTCTGTGGATCACACATGTTCCCCTGCAAGAGGACCCAGGTTCAATCCCCCATCCCCACCTGCAGGGGGGAAGCTTCACAAGTGGTGAAGCAGGGCTACAGGCGTGTCTCTCCCTCTCTCTCTCTCTCTCTCTCTCTCTCTATATATATATATATATATATATATACACATATATATATCCACCTTGCGCCTCCATTTCTCTCTCTCTACTTAATAAATGAAGAAGTAAATAAAATAGATTTTCTGTAAGGTTTTTATTTTTAACCATCAGTACATACAGTCTGGCATAAGACAGGTGCTTAGTTAAAGTGAGAGCCCCGGCTTTGCTGGGAGTCACTGTTTGTCTCTGCTTCTAGGACCCCGGCTGGACCTTGATCCTGACATTGTCGCCGCTCTTGATGACGACTTTGACTTCGACGACCCAGACAATCTGCTCGAAGATGATTTCATTCTCCGGGCCAATAAGCGAGGAGGACTGGAAATGCAGTATGTGTGGCTCGTTCCTAGTCAGGAGCAGCCCTTCCGGTTCCGTTTCCTGGGGGCGGCAGCCACGGACTGTCACAGCGAGGGGAGACGAGACCCTCCGGTCACCGTGTGTGGGGCCTGGGTGTCTGGAGCTGAAACCGGGAGACTCGGGGTCTTTGCAGACCATCAGCAGATGGCGCCGGGGGAGGCCGGGTTGGCGGGTTGCTGGCTGGTGGGGCCGGCAACCCGGCTGCCCCTCCGGTGCCTGTGCATTGCGCTTGCGCAGAGCCGTTTGCTCCCGTGGTTTTTCAAGCTGTGCTGACTGTTGACTCTGACTTTAGGAAATCTGAGGATGAAGATGGCAGTGAGTGGGAAGATGTATCGGAGGAGGACGAGGAGGACGGAAGTCGCAGTCACAGTAGTTGTGGCCCTGCAGGCTCCCTGTCAGACGAGGATATGCCCACCCCTGGAAGGCCTCTGGGGGCCGTCGAAAATCACTTGTTCTGGGAGGAGGAAACAAGAAGTCGCTTTACAGAGTATTCCATGACCTCTTCAGTCATGAGGAGAAATGACCAGCTGACCCTCCACGATGAGAGATTTGAGAAGGTGAAGTCCCCAAGTAAGGGGCCTGTGAGCACCAGGCCCCAGTCAATCTTGCCTGACATTGGAGCCGACAAATAGAGCTTCTGGTATTAGAAATGGCCTGTGTCTTTCATAGCAGACCATAAAAACCACCCAAGTTGTAATTCTGGAAAGAATTATGTGTGGCTTCCGAGACCACTGGCTCTCCCCTTACCATTCTCCTGTTTAGATTCCGAACCTCTCTGACCACAGCTCCACCAGCCCCAGGAAGAAGCTGTTTGTTTAAGCGCTGACCTCAGCGTGTGCGGGGTTTGGTTTCATTATGCTTTGCTTGTTGTGGGGTGTGTGTACATGCGTGTGGCTCCCGAAGCCTAAAGTGGTAGTTACCACGTGGCGAGAATGAGCCTGTTCATAGATGGTGGGTGAATGGTTTCCTTCACGTTGAGACAAACATAAAGGCTTCTGTCTTGGTCGTCCACCACCCCCACCATCACCACCAACAACTAATCTTCCTTCTCCCCAGGAGACAGCCTGTTGGTGTAAATAACCTCACAGCTGAGGAGCGAGGCCCCTGCCTGCTTACTCTCTCAGAAAGCCACCAGGGTCAGCAGAATCCCAGGAGTAAACAAGATTGAAGCCTGTGCTTGCCGAGATGCTGTTTAATTACGTGATTTTTAAAAAAAAAATTTTTTTTGCCTCATCACTGAACTTGCAAGTCTCTGTGAGGTGTTCCAAGGCCGAGGCTTCTGCCTAGGTGTGATCTTCTAAATGTCTCAGCGCTGGGCAGTATGTCGCCCGTATTCTCTTGGTGGACAACCAAATAGACATCTGTCTGTCTCCCTTTATGTATCTGGGGATAGTGGAAGCGTGGGAACTAACGTCTTTTTTTTTAAAATTTCTTTATTGGGGAATTAATGTTTTACATTCAACAGTAAATACAATAGTTTGTATATGCATAACATTCCCCAGTTTCCCATTTAACAATATAACCCCCACTATGTCATTTATCATCCTTCATGGACCTGTATTCTCCCCACACACCCACCCACCCCAGAGTCTTTTACTTGGGTACGATACGCCAGTTCCATTTCAGGTTCGACTTGTGTTTTCTTTTCTGATCGTGTTTTTCAACTTCTGCCTGAGAGTGAGATCATCCCATATTCATCCTTCTGTTTCTGACTTATTTCACTTACTATGGTTTCTTCAAGCTCCATCCAAAACAGGCTGAAAACAGTGAAGTCTCTGTTTTCAATAACTGAGTAGTATTGAACTGACGTCTTAATGACTGTCGCCACGATGAATATCGCTTTGTGTCCTGGTAGTGCTAACTGCCACTTGGGCAGTAGGTAGGCTCTTAGTGGACATTTAGTGGACATTTATTTTTCACGCCATCTCTTTTGTGTTTCAGTTTTATGAACAATACGACGATGATGAAATCGGGGCTCTGGATAATGCCGAGGTGGAAGGGTCCATCCAAGTGGACAGCAGTCGCTTGGAGGAAGTTCTGAACGATTACTATAAAGAGAAGGCAGAGGAGTAAGGCCCCTTCTCCATGTTTGTTTCGTTTGTCCCCATCTTAGTTTTATAGCTAAACCCAGTGGACTCCCTGATGGTGATCTGCACTAAGAATACCCTGCTTTCCGTCACTTTTGCCTGACAGTTTTTCATTTAAAAATTTTTTAAATATTTATTTATTTATTTATTCCCTTTTGTTGCCCTTGTTGTTTTATTGTTGTCGTCGTTGTTGGATAGTACAGAGAGAAATGGAGAGAGGAGGGGGAGAGAAAGACAGACACCTGCAGACCTGCTTCACCACTTGTGAAGCAACTCCCATGCAGGTGGGGAGCTGGGGGCTCGAACCGGGATCCTTACGCCGGTCCTTGGTCCTTGCGTGTCATGCCACCTGCGCTTAACCCGCTGCGCTACTGCCGGGCTCCCGGCTTGACTCACATTTTTCTATCAAGAGTTCTCAAGTTGAAGGTGATCTGAGGGCCGACACACGGAGAATCCCTTTACTTGCCTTGATCTAATGGAGTCACTGAATGGTGGCCACCTTCCCCCGGAGAATAGGATGATGTGTCTTGCCTGTCTGAAGAGCCGGTCTGATTTCTAGATAACCACTTCTTTTTGTCTCCTGAAAACTGTCAGCTGATCTAAGAAGTCGATACTTAGGACTTAGTGACAAATGAGTTTCTCTCACTAGACTGTTGATTACAAGCAGCCCCTCCCCCAGTTGACAGTTCCGCCCCCAAGGGTCCAGGTGGTCTCCCCGAGAGGCTGAGGACGCGTCTTCATGAGCCAGAAACTGCCACTCTGTTGTCACCGTCGTGTGCTGCCAGGCTGCATATTGTGCATGAATTATTTGAATTCTGTGGAGAGATGGAAATGTTTTTTTTGATACTTGTAAAAGGCTACATTTGAGGGAAGCTATCATCTTGTTTAATGTGCTGTAACTGTTAAGATGCAGATAGATCTTTCTGTCAGCAGAAGGCAAGTCCCACGCCTGATGAGGGTAGACACACGTGGGGCTAGGGAGAACTCATCTTGACAGGAAGTGACAGTTGGGACGCAGCCTCGCCTGTGGGTATTTTAAAGTGGTACTGCTGGGCTGGGAGAGCTTGATAGTTAGGCAAAGAAGGGGGGGCACAGGTGGACAGCATAGTGGTGATGCAAACACACTGTCATGCCTGAGGCTCCTAATCCCAGGTTCAGGTTCAGGTCCCCCGGCACCACCATAAGCCAGAGCTGAGCAGTGCTCTGGTGTTTGTATGTCTCTCTCTCTCTCTCTCTGCATCTCTCTCAAGAACTAAATAAGTAAAATTTAAAGAAGAAAAAAAAACTTCAGGCCCCCGCACCAACAAAACCCAGAGCTGAACGGTGCTTTGGTGGGAGAGGGAGAGGGAGGGAGGGAGGATAAGAAAGAAGATAAGGCTTCATGGTATAATAATGCTTTCTTTTTTCTTCTGTCTTCATTTTTGGGAAATAAAGTTGTGTAAAATTAAATACTCTTGAGCCTTTTGAAGATCAGGAGCTACCAGCGAACGAACTTGATGAGTCCGAGGGAGAAGAAATCGTTACTGTGGTTCTTGAAGAAGCCAAAGAGAAGTGGGATTGTGAATCCATTTGTAGTGAGTACCTCAGCGTCCATTTTACCAGCGCGTTTTACCACTTGTAGTGAGTACCTCAGCGTCCATTTTCCCGGCACATTTACCATCCACTTGTAGTGAGTACCTCAGCGTCCATTTTCCCGGCGCATTTACCATCCACTTGTAGTGAGTACCTCAGCGTCCATTTTACCAGCGCGTTTTACCACTTGTAGTGAGTACCTCAGCGTCCATTTTCCCGGCACATTTACCATCCACTTGTAGTGAGTACCTCAGCGTCCATTTTCCCGGCGCATTTACCATCCACTTGTAGTGAGTACCTCAGCGTCCATTTTCCCGGCGCATTTACCATCCACTTGTAGTGAGTACCTCAGCGTCCATTTTCCCGGCGCATTTACCATCCACTTGTAGTGAGTACCTCAGCGTCCATTTTACCAGCTCGTTTTACCACTTGTAGTGAGTACCTCAGGGTCCATTTTCCCGGCACATTTACCATCCACTTGTAGTGAGTACCTCAGCGTCCATTTTCCCGGCGCATTTACCATCCACTTGTGAGTACCTCAGTGTCCATTTTCCCGGCTCGTTTTACCACTTGTAGTGAGTACCTCAGTGTCCATTTTACCAGCGCGTTTTACCACTTGTAGTGAGTACCTCAGGGTCCATTTTCCCCGCGCATTTACCATCCACTTGTAGTGAGTACCTCAGCGTCCATTTTACTGGTGCAGTCATTTGAAAATCTGAGAACTTCAACATATAGTGAAAGTGACTTGGAATACGGAATGTTGCTATCACTGAATTGTAGATGGTGTGAAGACCTTCAAAAGAGAAACGTGTGTCCTTTTCAGTCATCAAACACCAGAGTCAAAGTATTTTGAGAACTCAGTTCTGTTGCTGAGCTGAAAACATATTTATGGAGAAATTTTCATATTTTTAGGTACGTACTCAAATTTGTATAACCATCCACAACTTATCAAGTATCAACCAAAGGTAAGGCTTCATGCCCTAAGCTACTCGAAATATTCATTGGAGGGGGGCTAGGCAAGCCGACGGTGTGTGCAGTTGAGTGCACACTGCACAAGGACCCGGGTTCAAACCTCTGGACCCACCTGCAGGGGGAGCTTCCCGAGTGGTGAAACAGTGATGCGGATGCCTCTCTTTCTCCTTTTCCAGCTCCCCAGGAAGTGGCACAATGGATAAAGCACTGGGCTGTCAAGCATGAGGTCCTGAGTTCAATCCCCAGCAACACATGTACCAGAATGATATCTGGCTCTTTCTCTCCTCCTACCCCTCTCATTAGTCAATAAATAAAATATTAAAAAATAAGAAGAAAAGAACGGGGGGGAGAAAAAAAAAACTGGCTTCAAGAGCAGTGGATTTAGCATGTAGGCACCAAGCTCCAGAAAGAATTCTGGTGGCAATTAAAAAAAAAGGAATAAATATTAATTGGAGGGATTGTGTACATTTGTTTGTTTTTGCTTACAGAGCCTGTGTTTCAGGCACAGGCAATTTCACTGCTCCTAGGCTGACCCCCCCCCCAATTCAATGAGAGCTCGCTGCTGTGACACTCCCAAAATGAGCTTGTCGTTTGTGACTCAAAGCATCACTATGAAAAACAATTGTGTAGGGAGTCGGGCGGTGGTACAGCGGGTTAAGCGCAGGTGGCGCATCGCGTAAGGATCCTGGTTCGAGCCCCCGGCTCCCCACCTGCAGGGGAGTCGCTTCACAGGCGGTGAAGCAGGTCTGCAGGTGTCTGTCTTTCTCTCCCCCTCTCTGTCTTCCCCTCCTCTCCATTTCTCTCTGTCCTATCCAACAACAACGACATCAATAACCACAACAATGTTAAACAACAAGAGCAACAAAAGGGAAAATAAATATAATAAAAAGTACTTTTTAAAAAATCATGTTGATAATGGGCTATTTAAAAAAGAAAGGGAATGACTCAAGTACCGTTTCATCTTCATCTCAGCCCAAGCAGATCCGATTATCTTTGAAGACAGGGATTCCTCTGGATGTCTTACCTAAGGCGGGTCTCACAGCAAAGCAGGTCCAGCGAATGCAAATGATCAATGATAGCGATCTGCCCAGGGCATCAACGCAGCCTCGGTGTAAAACAGAGAGCAGAGAAGATAAAAGAGCCAGAAAGCAGGCTGTCAGAGAGGAGCGCAGGGTAAGGCGGCTCTCTTAAATATGAGCTGGGGGGGGGGGGGCATGGGGGTTTTCTTCTGTAAAGTTTGTCCACAGCAGTTTGTTTGGTTTTTTTAAGTTTGAATGATAGGACTTTGTTATTTATACAGGAACGGAGAATGGAGAAGAAAGCGAACAAGTTAGCCTTCAAACTAGAGAGAAGTCGACAGGAGAAAGAACTGCTGAACTTGAGGAAGAACGTTGAGGGCCTCAAGCTTTGACAGTGGGCTGACCCGAGGGGGAGGCCCGTCCCCCCGACAGGCTCTTCAGACACACACAATCCATCTGCCCTCTTCACAGATAGTGAAAAGGAGCACAGTGCTGGTGTCTGTGCCGGCTGTTTGCTCTGCCTCCGCCTTCTTAAGTACTGTAATATATTTTTAAATGTAATATCAGCTTAGATTTGCCCTGAAACAAATGACTTCATGAATATGTCATGTTTGGATAAATTAAAGGAAACTCTCATTACAACTTAAGTGGAATTAATGTGTCTTGTTTATGTGCTTGTCCCAGTTGTTTCCTACAGATGTTCCCAGATAGTTCTGGGCACCCTGCACCCACCTCCCTCCTTCTCAGGACCTGAGTGTTTATTTTGCTATCTGTGTAAAAAGAAGGTGAGTTGAAGACCTTGAGAATGTTGAGTTTTTCTGAGATGGTCCCCTTTTGGAAACTAAAATTTCCCCCTTGTTGTCCACCAAGGACTCTGTCCAAAAGATGCTAAAACTGAATGTTGAGGTTGCTGGGACTCAGTTGCTGGGAGACTTGCTTGGGGATTAAGGACTAGCGGAGGCAGGAAGCCGAGGACAGAATCAAGAAGATTTCCTTGGCTTCAGTGTGTACCTGGCTCGAAATCAGAAATGCTGAGCTTAAATCAGAAAGTTTGTCTTTTCCACATTATTTAATGTTTGGAACCATTTAGACTTGATTAAAATACATAGTTGAACGCTTTCCTGGCGGTTTTCCTGAGGCTTTTACTTAATTACTTTTTACTTCTTGAAGCTTTTTCAAAGTTGAAGCTCTTACGCCATCATAATTGTTAATTATTTGGTAAACTGTGACTTGTTTGCAACAGACAAGCTGTCAGTGACCCCTGTTCACGTGTCCATGATTGATGTGATTTTGTCTGGATCACTAAAAAAAAAAGAAATCCAGGCACCATTGGTTCCAGTTGGGGAGCAGGATGGCCGAAGCAGAACGACTGTCAGTAGGTGAGATGTCTGAATGATCAGAAAGGGTCTTCCCCTGTAGGTGTTCTGAGTGCTGTCAATTCTAAATCTTAGTCGTAGAATTTTATTATTTTTTTTTAAGACTTGGGAAATAGTATCATTAGGTCATCCACTAACAAAAAATTAATCTGAAAACAGCTGAATGCCTCTTGGAGGTAAGATCCCGCTGGGTGTGTTTTGTGTCGAAATGCCAGCCTCGAGGCAGCCGCTCACAACAGCCACAGGGTTTGGGGAGGTGTCAGTTCCTCGGGTCACCCCCATCTATGCGGGTAACTGCCTTGGTTGAAAGCTCCCAGAACCAGCAGGAGCCTTATACACAGGGAATGTCCGTTGCTTTGGTGCTGTTCAAGTTTTTTTTTTTTTTTTTTTTTTTTTTTTGCCTCCAGGGTTGTTGCTGGGGCTTAGCGCCTGCACCATGAATCCGCTGCTCCTGGAGGCCATTTTCTCCCCTTTTGTTGCTCTTTTTGTCATACCCTTGTTGTGGTTATCACTGACTGCTGTGGATGATTCTATTTGTTGGATAGGACAGAGAGAACTAGAGGAAGGGAAGACGGGGAGAGAAAGACAGACACCTGCAGACCTGCTTCACCGCCTGTGGAGCGACTCCCCTGCAGATGGGGAGCCGGGGCCTCGAACCGGGATCCTGACGCCGGTCCTTGCGCTACCGCCCAACTCCCGCTGTTGAAGTTCTGTCTCGCGGATTTCTCGTTTCACTCTTGACCCACAGGGTCAAATCCACCCTTTATATTTTTTGTAATCAAAAGAATGTGATCATAATCCAAAAGGTTGGGTCATTTTACGGATCATGCTGGTGATTCTCTAGCGTTCAAGATCTTAGTTTTATTTGGAGGACACAGACCTGTGCTTTGAACTGTTCGATGGTATTATGGAATATGCGCTTTTACTCAGCTGTATCCGTGGTTGGGATGCTGAGGTATGTCGCACACTCCATGCTGGGCAAGCACTCTGCCTTCCAGGACGGCCTTATTTGAGAAGTCAGAGCAGAGAGGCCAAATGAAACCGGCAGTGCCGTCTCCCTGTGTTAAGTACCACTTGAAATCTTGAAATGAGAACATTGGTACTTGCTGTCCCCTCTGAAGTACTCTCGCTGCAAATCTTTCTCAAGTTTGGTGGGACAGCTGTCATCGCCCCTGTCAACTTCTCCCCAGCCATAGATTTTAAAATAGCTCCTGCATGTGTCCTCGGCATTCTTCACTCTCTGCCCTGCTGTGCTGTGTTGTCACAGAACTTTCTGGCGTGCAGGTGCGAGGAGAGAACTTGTCTGTCAGTCTCCTTAGAACTGAGGCCGGGGAATTTGTGTTTACTGACTTATCCCCAGGGTCTAGAACAGTGTCTGCTACACTCGGTGAGTGGTCACTAAATAGTACATGAACTAAAAGTTGGGAAAGACACCTCAGAAAAGAATCCCTGGGAGTCGGGCGGTAGCGCAGTAGGTTAAGCGCACGTGGCGCAAAAAGCGCAAGGACCGGCAGCGCAAGGATCCCGGTTCGAGCCCCCGGCTCCCCACCTACAGGGGGGTCGCTTCACAGGCAGTGAAGCAGGTCTGCAGGTGTCTGTCTTTCTCTCCCCCTCTCTGTCTTCCCCTCCTCTCTCCATTTCTCTGTCCTATCTAACGATGACATCAATAACTACAACAAGGACAACAAAAGGGAAAATATTACCAAAAAAATGAAAAGAATGCTTAAATTTGAAGGTAGTGATAAGATCTAGACCTTACTGTTACCAGTGAGAGAGCTTAAGAAATCCTAGGTAGCAGGCAAAACCATGAAGGCTTGTTACATCTCCAGGATGTATTTTGTATAGCACTGTCCATAGTTGGTGGACAGCACTTCTTAGGCTATTTTTGAATCACTGTTACAACTCAGATAAGTATCAAAACTGTTAACACTCTGTGTATTATCTGTGATTGGGTAGCATTCACATTGTGATGTCATCAAACCTCACCTCACATGGAGCAGAACTCTTGGTCTTGGCTACTGCTAACATGTCAGTATTTTATCTCACTTTATCCTGTGTGCTGACCTTAGTATGTTTTCCACCCAGTGTGTTCTAGTCAGTGTTCAGGAGACGGTAAAAATTCAGATGACCTCAGACTTGGTAGAGAGTATGTGATCAATAGCCTTCATTGAGGTAGAACACGGGAGCCTCCTCTTGACTCAGTCTCAATTTTTTTTTCTTAATTTATTTTTTATATTACAGAATTACATGTTGACAGGGCTTTGAGTCCACACCATTCCCACCACCAGAGTTTGAATCTTCACTCTCCCCACTGCAATCCACCATAGTTCCCCTAAAGTTGTAGACCTGGGCCAACCATCTTCTCTGCAACTATCTGTCCACATTGATACAGAGTTGCCCCTTCTCTTCCTGATTCAGCCCTCTCTCCCTCTAAACCACTCATGACAACATAACTACCTCTGTATGTCCCTCTCCTTTTCCTTCTCTCTCTGGGTGCTGATGGAGCTGGAGTGCAGAGTCCTCTTATCTTCATCCTATCACTTCTCCCCCACTGGGAATATGGATCAAGGTTGTTTAGGGGGAGCAGAAGGTAGGAGCTCTGGCTTCTGTAGCTGCTTCTCCGCTGAACATGGGCGTTGACACGTCCATCCACACCCCCAGCCTGTTGTCTTTCCCTAGTGGACCAGAGCTCTGGAGATGTGAGGTCGTCTGCCCAGAAAAGTCGGGATGGAGTCATGGTGGCATCGCAGCCTGGTGTCTGGAAGTTGGCATGACCGAAGTTGAGACAAGATGGTTAATGAATAGGAGCCAGAAAGTAGGATGAGAGCAGATGAGATTAGGGATTTTAGGGTAGAAGAAAGCTAGAACCATTGTAGGCATATTCCTGGGGGGCATATAACTAGAGTAGTTTTGCTTGAGTTTGGTAGCTAGCCTGAGGTTGGATGGGAATATTGTCTGAGAGAATGGTGTCAGAGTGGAGAAGAGGGCTAGAAAGTTGGATTGGGGAAAAGAGTAGCTCCCATTCTTAAAAAAAAAAAAAAAAAAAATTCTGTGGCTAAAATTAACTATTCCCTTCCATCCACCTGCTCCAGGGCCCATATGTAATTGCATATTTATATTTAGCGCCAAGAGCCTGTGTGACCTCTGAGTCCCTGTTGGTCTGAGCTTGTAGCTCATGGTCACATCTAAGGAACATTGCAGGCTGTGCTCATTTCAGGACCCGTCTTCCTCAAGTGGCAGGTCATTGCTTTATGGTAGAGCCAAGGTCCTGAGAGGGCCCACAAGGCGCTGTTCCTTATGGAAGCGACCAGTAGTGGTGGACAGAGGAGCCCTTTAGACGTCAAGGCCCAGCATATGTGTTTGGGAATCTGAGGATTCCCTGACGAGGACCCCAGGTGATCAGATGGTGTGATGTTGACTAAACAGGCCATCAGTAAGTGGGCCAGTCTCTTGCCCTCCTCCAGCTTTTGGAGTCCTATCTCCATCTGCTGATCTTAGATTCTCTCTCAGTTGTTTAGGCGTTGAGCATCATTTGTTGAGCCCAAGCAGAGTTAGGTTTTGGGGATCTGTCTTCTTTGGGCCTTTGACTCAGCCTCAATTTCATCTTCACTTTTTCTCTGGTAACTACCCCCCCCCCCCTTTAATGTACTCTCTGGACTTAATGTACGCATCATCACAGGTACAAGAGCTTCTCACTCAGTTTTAAACTGAATGTTACTAATCTGGCTCTGCGAGGCCAACAGAAGTGTGTTCCCATTTGATGAAGGCTTACTGAGGTTTTTTGTTGATTTTTCTTTCTTTTTTTTACCGAAGCACTGCTAAGGTTCTTAGCTCTGGCTTACGGTGGTGTGAGGGATTGAACCTGGGACTTTTGGCACCACAGGGATGAGAGTCTTTTTCACGTAACCATTATGTTACGTCCATAGCCCCTGAGGAGTTTTGTTTTTGTTTTTTAAATTTTATTTTATTTTGCTTTCGTGGTTATCGCTTGGGGCTCGATGCCACCACTATGAATCCACTGCTCCTGGCGACCATTTTTTTTCCATTTAATTTCAATAGGACAGAGAGATAGAAAGGGAGAGAGAAGGACAGACACTGCAGACCTGTTTAACTGCTTGTAAAGTGTCCCCCGCCCTGCAGGTGAGGAGCCGGGGGCTTGAACTGGGTCCTTGCATTGAATGCTGTGTGCTTAACCAGGTGCGGCCCCTTCCAGCCCTGCCCCCGAGTAGCTAGTATGATCTCGGTGTCTAGAAATTGCTGGCACCTCGGGGAGAGATGACAGTGAGCAAGGGGACCTGTGGGTCCTAGGCAACTTCACAGGCCACTGAGGCTGGGAGCGCACTGATACAGCAAGAGCCCAAAGCGCCATGGGCTCGTTCTCATTTCCTGTGTCTAAGCTCACCACCATCTTCCTGCACGTAACAGAGCAGCCCGGTAGAGCCTCCCTGTGAACTAGTAAGCTGGCTGACAATTCAGCAGGCCCTTCCCTTGTACATGCCGGGAAGCAGATAGACAAGGACACGCTCCGCTCAGGTTCCAAAGGCAGTGAAGGCTTTGCGCGGCAGCCTTGTCTGTGTATCGCATACCGTTAGTCTCCACCGGAAGTTCTAGTGCCCAGTCTTTATCCTGGGAATTCCCTTCCCTCCTGTGTTGAGTTTCAGTTTCCCTCTCTCTCTCCACTCGCTCTGTGGAAGGCATCCTCTGCTAGTCATTCTGAAGAACCAGGCACATGGGATGTGAACCCTTAGGCTCCTAGCATGTCCGGGAAGCACTCTTCTGCATGCCTGATTGCTTGGCTGAGTCTGCAACTCAAGTTGTAAATTATTTTCCCTTTGAAGTTTGATTTTCTTCTAAATCCCATAGACTCTCTGTCTCTGGTGTCCTGAAGTTTCACAATGATGTTTATTGTTGCAGACTTATTTTCACCCCTGGTGCTAGCTACCCTTCTCTGGACATTGTTAAGCATTGCTTTGATCCTTAGGCTTTTCTCCTTGAGTTTCTTGAGTGCTTATTTGGGATTTACCTTCCCGACAAATAGTCTTAATTGTGTTTCTTTCACATTTCTAGATTATACTTTCTGGGAGATTGTCCTAATTTTATTTTCCTGTCTTCCTGCCATTGAATTTTACATTTCTCCTATCAAACTTTTGATTTCTCTTCAGTTTACTTCGCTTTGGGTTTACAGTGCTAAACATATTTCTCAGATCGTGGACAATTCCCGTCCAGTCCATGATTAAGATTCGAGGAACAGGACACTGGCAGCTCTGCGTGAGTTCCTGTAGGGACACCTGGCTCGCTTGTTTGGGAACCTAGCTGTGACCTTATGGGAGGGCCATGTTGCCAGGACATTTCCTGTTTTTAAAATAAATATGTGTATGTTTTTATTTATGTGTTGGATAGAGACAGCCAGAAATCAAAAGGGACGAAAAGACAGCAAGACAGACAGACAATCACCTGCAGCCCAACTTCACCACTTGCCAATCCTTCCCCCTGCAGGTGGACCAGGAGCTCGAACCCAGGTCCTTGTGCATTGTAACGTGTACTCTACCAGGTGGACCACCACCTGGACCCTCAGGGAAATTTTCAGGAAGAGCCTGGCGGCTAGAGGGAGCTCTGAGTTGAGTAAGAGAAAGGGTGAGAGGCGCTTTCAGCATCACGAGGGCTCCATCACTAGGCCGCACACACAGGCGCATGGATATTCACGTCTGGTCCCCTGTATCTATGGCCCCATTTGCAAATTCTCCTGGCTAAGATTTACAGTCCCCAAACCAACGTTTTGATGCTTTTCATGATCACACACAGACTCACACCGAAAGCACCGAGTCACTCCACATTCGTGCGCCCAGTTAGGGAGAGCAGAGTGGCATTCCACCGTGGCAGCTGGCGGGAGCAGCTGTTCTTTTCATAGTCTGCTTAGCACCGCAGTTTTTAGGTTGGCGGTTTTCTTTCTTGGTGATACTGCTGTTTAAAATATCCCCTGCATGGGGGTAGCTAACATAATGGTTACGCAAAGAGATGCCGATGCTGGCGACTCCAGAGTCCAAGGTTCAATCCGCTGAATCACCATAAACCAGAGCTGAACAATGCTCTGGGGAAAAGGAGGAGGAAGAGGAGGAGGGGGAGGGGAGAAGAAGCAAACAAACTGGTTTCTAAGACTTGTGAGAAGGACAGTGGTTTTGGGGGAGGTGGGAGGGTGGAGACACAGAAATTTGGTGGTGGGTGTGGTGAGAAACTGCAGACTGTCCTCTGACCATCTTGTAACATACAATGAATGACAAAAAAATCTGACAAGTCCCCCAAGCATGGGGTTGGAGTGCTGTCAGGGCCGTAGAAAGAAAATGCATCTGTTGCCTAAGCTTCACTCAGGCATTGGCCCAATGCTACCGAGCCTGTAGTGTTATCTTAATAAAATGATACACAGGGAGTCGGGTGGTAGCGCAAAGCGCCAGGACCGGCCTAAGGATCCCGGTTCGAGTCCGGCTCCCCACTTGCAGGGGGGGGTCACTTCACAGGCGGTGAAGCAGGTCTGCAGGTGTCTGTCTTTCTCTCCTCCTCTTTGTCTTTCCCTCCTCTCTCCATTTCTCTCTGTTCTATCCAAGAACGATGACAACAATCATAACTGCAACAATCAAGGGCAACAAAAGGGAATAAATAAATAAAATAAATATTTAAAAAATAATAATAAAATGATGCACAACAGTAAGATGTGTTTAAATAGAAGGAAACGGGCTGGTGGTAGCGCCCCCGCTCAGGCTCCCACGGTGCTGTGCGCAGGGAGACGGAGACCCGGGTTCAAACTCTTGCTCCCCCTCCTGCCACAGGGAGGCTTCAGGAGCAGTGAAGGGGGTCTGCAGGTGTGTCTACATCTCTCTGTCTCCTCCTCCCTCTCAGTATCTCTCTGTCCTGTGATAAAAAGGTGAGAAGGGAGCACCAGAAGTCGTGGATTGGTAGTGCCAGCACTGAGCCCCAGTTACTAGAGACAGAGAAATAAACAAGGTTGTGTGTTGACAGTTTGACAGAAATATGCCCAGTGCTCCTAGGAACCTATCCTGTGTTTTCCCTAAGACAGTGGTTTAGTTTTTTCTTTTTTTTTTTTTTTAGAGAAAAGAAAGTTTATTGATTTATATATATATATTATTTATAAAAGGAAACATTGACTAAACCATAGGATAAGAGGGGTACAACTCCACACAATTCCCACCACCAGAACTCTGTCTCCCATCCCCTCCCCTGATAGCTTTCCTATTCTTTATCCCTCTGGGAGCATGGACCCAGGGTCATTGTGGGATGCAGAAGGTGGAAGGTCTGGGTTCTGGAATTGCTTCCCTGCTGAACATGGGCGTTGACAGGTGGATCCGTACTCCCAGTCTGCCTCTCTCTTTCCCTAGTGGGGCAGGGCTCTGGGGAAGCAGGGCTCCAGGACACATTGGTGGGGTCGTCTGTCCAGGGAAGTCTGGTTGGCATCATGGTGGCATCTGGAACCTGGTGGCTGAAAAGAGAGTTAACATACAAAGCCAAACAAGTTGTTGACTAATCATGGACCTAAAGGCTGGAATAGTGCAGATGAAGATTTGGGAGGGGGGGGGGGTCTCCATTTTGTAGATAGCTAGTAGGCATATTTTAGTTATATTCTAAAGGGCCTGTGGCTATATTAGTTTTTTCTAACTCAGAACTTGGAGTGATTGTCTGGAATATAACTAGAGCAAATGATGAGAATCAAGCCTACAATCTGTATATATCTGAATTTAACCCGTGAGCACAGACCTCTTTCTGAATGCAGAATTTTATTTTCTGCCTCAGTGGGTATGGACTTAAGGGACATTATAATTTTATTATTATTTTCAATTGGGGCAGGGCTGTGGGGAAGCGGAGCTCCAGGACACATTGATGGGGCTATCTGTCCAGGGAAGTCTGCTGGCATCTGGAACCCTATCCAGTGCCTCCCCAGGTCACAAGCTGGAGCTCACGCCAGCCGCTGCTTGCAGGTCGGAGGGACATTATTATTTTTATCTATTTATCTATTTGGGCACAAGGGGCCTTATGCATGTGCAGTCTCACCATTTGGGTGCTAACTTTTCATTCATGGAGCTGGAGCTTCCTTCCCCCGGGGCTGTGGGCTATCCACGTGGGGCTGAGACTCAAAGCCGGACTGCCCTGGGGTAAGGCACATGCCCTGCTGGTGACTATGGTCTGACCTCGAGTCTTCTCTTCGGATGAGGTTTACCTGCATGCTCTCCAGTGTAGCTTTCTTCTCGCCTGCCAGGCTCCAGAGACACACACTAAGAGTGTCGTGTAACTTGGAAGGGCACTGCAGGGTCAGGCTGCATGAGTCTCATCTCTCCCCTCCCTCGAATGCCCGCCTGGGATGTGGCTCTTTGGGAAGCCTGCAGTCTCCCACATCTGTTACCACAGACCACAGCTTTCCAGATCCCGGATCTGATCTTATTTTTTTTCCGCATTGTTGTCTTCTTTTCTTGCTCCCCTAGTGGGCTCCTCTGTCTCTGTGGTTTACTGAGGCCTCAGGGAAAAGTGGCAGGAGGTGTGTTGTTTCATCAATCAACCATCCTAAGTCAGTCTTCACTCCTTCCCTTCCTTCAGAACTCTTTACTGAGATACCTTTAAAAAAATGTATATATATATATACTCATTTATTTTGGATACGGGAAGAGAGAAATTGCGAAGGAAGGGGGAGACTGGGAGAGAGAGAAACCCACCGCACCGCTTCACCACTTGTGAAGCTTCCTCCCTGCAGGTGGGGACCGGGGAGGTGAGCCTGGGTTCATGTGGGCTCAACTAGGCGCATCACCGCCTGGTCCCACTGAGATAAATTTTTGACGCCACTATGCCACCTTTGCCATGGGGCTGTCTGTGGAAGAGGTTCATATCCCTTGCAAATCTCTGCATGTTCTAGACTTAAGAGGATTTAAGAGATCGTGACTCATTCACAATTGGATGAGATAATAGCTTCCGTTTATCCTGTAGGCCTCTGTAAGGGAATGTGGGCTGGTAACTGTCTTTACAAAGAATTCTTAGTGCTCAGCTCAGAGAATTTCTCATCAAAAGTAGTTTTTTTTTTTACCCCCAATTTCATTTTAGCCATGAACTTCTCAAGGATTCTTAAAAAAAAAAAAAAAGAGAGAGTGAGTTCTTTGCAATTTCTTTTTTTTTTAATTCACTACGTCTAAGATCACAACCCTGTATGTAAAAAGAATAGTCATTTGAGTAGTCTACTAAGACTCCAATTATAGAGGATTAGGAGACAGGGATGTAAAGCCAGCCTGTATCTGCGGCCTTGGGAGAACTATTGCTGTTTCCGGTGCAATACACAGAGGACACAGAGCTCTGGCGATGGGAACAGTTTGGAATAATACCCCTGTCATCTTATAATTTTGTAAACCGCCAATAACAAATTGAGAAAAGGTGATACTCATTGTTATAGAATTTTCTATCAAAATGTTTTTTTAATATTTATTTATTTAATATTTATTTATTCCCTTTTGTTGCCCTAGTTGTTTTATTGTTGTAGTTATTGGTTGTAGTTATTGTTGTAGTTATTGTCATCGTTGTTGGATAGGACACAGAGAAATGGAGAGAGGAGGGGAAGACAGAGAGAGGGAGAGAAAGACAGACACCTGCAGACCTGCTTCACCGCCCGCCTGTGAAGCGATGCCCCTGTAGGTGGGGAGCCAGGGGCTCGAACCGGGATCCTTAGCCGGTCCTTGTGCTTTGCGCCACGTGCACTTAACCCGCTGCGCTACCGCCTGACTCCCCAAAATGGTTTTTAAAAATGTAATTTTATTCTGATTTTTGCTTATTGACTTCACACTGGCTTGCAGTCTCATAAGTTGCTAGAAACAGAGGTTCCTGTCTTATGAGTGTGGCTAGCCGCCATTCTCCCCACTCAGGCCCTGTGCCATGACACCAAATTCATCCTGGTTTTAAAGCAGCAAAGTCTAGTCAAAAGATTTAAACTCAGGCAATCACCTTTATTCTTACAACTCAGTTTCTTTTTTTTTTTAACTTTCTTTTTGTTTATATTTATGTATTTATTTATTCCCTTTTGTTGCCCTTGTTGAAAAGTCAGTTTCTATGTGTCTGTCTGCATGTCTATTTCTACATGTGTGTCATATACAGTTATATGTGTCCTTTCAGTCTACTTGTAAAGATATGAAACATTTTCCATGTTTGTTTTTCCCTCCAGGGTTATTGCTGGGCTCAGTGCCTGCACCATGAATCCACTGCTCCTGGAGGCCATTTTTCCCCCCTCTGTTACCCTTGTTGTTGTAGCCTTGTTGTGGTTATTGTTGTTGTTGTTGATGTCATTCATTGTTAGATAGGACAGAGAGAAATGGAGAGAGGAGGGGAAGACAGAGAGGGGGAGAGAAAGACAGACACCTGCAGACCTGCTTCACCGCCTGTGAAGCGACTCCCCTGCAGGTGGGGAGCCGGGGGCTCGAACCGGGATGTTTATGCCGGTCCTTTCGCTTTGCGCCATGTGCACTTAACCCGGTGTGCTACCACCTGACTCCCCACAAGTGGTTTTTAAGGACTACATTGTCATTCACTGGTTGGCACCTTTATTCAATAAAGGAGAAATAACCCATTAGCATCATACTGTGTAGGCCCTCTGGTCATGCTGTGAAAGCAGGGATTGGCACACTATAAACAAGTGGACATGACTATTTATCAAAAACAAAAAGATTTATAAAACTGCACAACTCCAGATATGGGTACTTGCCAATATTTTGCTGACCCCCAGATGCCATTTTATAAAAAGAGAAGGATCGGTTATGCAAAGAGACTTTCTTGCCTAGGGCTTCAAAGTCCCAGGTTCAATCCCCCACACCACAATGAGCCAGAGCTGTGCAGTGCTCTGGTATTTCTCTCTGTATCTTTCTCTCTCTGCATCACTATAAGAAAATAAATACTTAAAAAATTGCAAAAAAAAAAAAAAGACTAAAAAGAGAAGGATTAATACCCTATGACCGACCTCACTTATAGGCACAGCTGAAGAAGCCAGGGTAGAAAGGGCAAGCCCACAGAGAATTTGACCTGGGTTTGGCGTGTTGCATCAAAACAGAGGCAAATCACTTCTCCCTCAATAAAATGAGAAAAGAAATACTGAAGACTTTGCTAATGGGCTTTAAAAAAAAAATTCCATGTAGTTGTAGTTCGCAAAACATTGCAAGACAGCATGAGGTCCTCTTCCCCAATAAGTGTCCGCTGGTACCGTGTGTGCAGCTGTTTACTGCTGGACTACATGCATAACCACCACCACAACAAAGACCCATCATGTGGATAGCTCGAATTCTACCCTGTATAGTTAACAGCCCAAACTCTTCCTAACCAGCCCGACCTCTTGGCAGTCACTAATCAATTTACCACCTCTAAAATTCTGTCATTTTGAGAAGGGGAACAAGTGATCAGATACAGCATGAGCTTTTTTTTTATATTAGCTTTTTTCCCATTGAGTATTGGGATCAATCCAAATTGCCACGTCTCAGTAGTTTTTTTTATTTTTTTATTTTGCCTCCATGGTTATTGCTGGGCTCAGTGCCTGCACCACGAATCCACTGCTCCTGGAGGCCATTTTTCCCCCTTTTGTTGCCCTTGTTGTTGTAGCCTTGTTGTGGTTATTGTTGTTGTTGTTGATGTCATTCATTGTTAGATAGGACAGAGAGAAATGGAGAGAGGAGGGGAAGACAGAGACTGTAGACAGTGATCTGCGTATTTGGTTTAAACAACTGGCCAGGAGGGGCCAGGCAGTGTCACACCTGGTTGAGTGCACATATTCCCATGCACAAGGATGTAGGTTCAAGCCCCCGGTGCCCACCTCTGTCTCTCTATCTTCTCTATCTCTCTGTCTCTATCCAATAATAAATAAAATAAAATAAACCAGGCAGGCAACATTCCCTCCTTGTCTAGCTTCCATGTTGAATGTGGTACCAATTTGATGCCTATTTCAGGTCTTCAGTAGAATCTTTCCGTGCCTCTTATTTTGAACTCGTGTTTGTTGAACTCAGGTTCACAACTCATTGAACTTATTTTGAACTAGAACTTCCTGATTTAGTGACCCAGAAAGCAGTGTCGCGGATAGAGCACCAGACTTGCAAGGAGAGCTCACGTCTGATCCTTGGTACCACATGGACCAGAGATATGTCCTCTCTCTCTTTCCCTCCCACCACTCACACATGCATCAACTCAATTAGACTGACTGACTGACTTAAACCAAATATCATGGGCAGGGTGGTGGCAGGCCTGACTGAGTCACATGCTACTATGTTCAAGGACCCACATGGGTTCGAGCCCCTGGTCCCCACCTGCAAGGGGAAAACTTGAGGAGTGGTGAAACAAGGCTGCAGATGTCTCTCTGTCTCTCTCCTTCTCTATCACCCTCTCCTCAATTTCTGGCTGTCTCTACCTTATAAATAAACAAAGATAATAAAAGAAATGTCAAGCGAATATCATTAGTTATCTGAGGATTTCCATTTGCTTTTCAGGTTAGTACATACATCCTATGTGTGATAATACTTGAATAGTTTTAATACCTTTAGAGCAACAGGCTTGGGTTTACGTCTTGGGCTGCTGTCATTACTACCTGTTGTTCTAAGTCGCCTCACCTTAAGTTTCATTTTTTTAACCTGCAAGCAGAGCTCTCAGACTTGCTAGGGAACGTAGATGAGGGCATGTGGGAAATGTGTTCTTGGGAACAAGGACGCTTACACCGTGCTATAAGAGAAAGTTTGTTTATAAAAGTCAGCAGTTTTATAATTAGAGGACGAGTTTTTATTAACAAGTAAGCATGTAGAGGGGTTTTGTTTTTTTCTTGCTAGGAAAAAAAAAACAACAAAATCTTCAGCTTCCCAGAGCCAGAGGAGCACAGGAGAGGAAGGGCAGCTTCTCCGTGTGCTGGAGGGCACCACCTGCCTAGCAGACAGCATCTGGCGGATGGGGGAAGACGTGATTTAAATCCACTAGCATCTGATTTGTGTTAATCCATCCTTGCTTTTGCAAACGGCTGTCCTTGCTTTCCGTGTCCTTGTTTTCTCCTGCTTCTTCTCCTGGCTTATCATCTTGTTGGCCCTTAAGTGTGGAGTTCTCTAGGGATCATCCCTGAACTTCTCTTTCCATGACCTCTTCCCTGGCAATAGCACACGCCTTTACATCACACTCCAAACACAGCCTCCATCTGCGTCTCTCGCCTTGACCTCTCTCATTCCCATCCTTCTGGCTGGATTACTCCATCTTAAGCTCCCCATTTCCAAAGCTGAGGTCATTTTTCTAACTAAGATGGCTCTTCTTTTCCAAATCTCCATCTCTCTCTCTCTTTCTCCAGCCTTTCTTTTCTCACTGCTTCAGTGTTTTTCTCTCAGGTCTCTCAGGTGCGTGCCTCCAAGCTGGTCTTGGCAAATCTCTGACCACATGTCCCAGGATGGCTCCCAGTTCCTCTTCCTTTCTTTTTTATTTCTTCCTCTCTTCATTCTTTCTTCTTTTCTTCCTCTTCCTTCCTTCCTTTCTTTCTTCCTCTCTCTTTCTTTCTTTACCAAAAATCCCATTTCCCTTCTCTAGTACCATCCATCCATTCAGCCCTCCTCACCTCTGGGATATGAATCTTCCACAGACGTGTTCAAGTTCCTCTGACTCAGTCCCCTGATTAGCCTTCTTCTTAGTAGAATAAAATCCAGATTGTTGCTTTTACATAAGCTCTTTCATATAAACAAACCGCTTTTCTTTTTTATATAGTTCTACACTCAGCTCCAGATGCTGAAGTAAAGTAAGATAGAATGAAATTCAGAATCCCGGTGTTTTTGGTTCTCATAATAAACTTCTGTAACTTCGTTCAAAGTGTATTAGATGCCAGATTTCTTTCTTTCTTTCTTTCTTTCTTTCTTTCTTTTTTTTTTTTTTTTTTGCCACCAGGGTTATCAATGGAGGTTGGTGCCTGCCTGATGCCAGTTGCTGGGAGTCTTCCCCTCTCTCCCTTTTCTTTCTTTTTGATAGAGTGAGAGACAGAAAGAGACAGAGAGGGAGAGAAAGACACAGGCATCAGTGGCCTACTGCTTGGGACGCTTTCCCGCTGCAGGTGGGGACTGAAGGCTTCCACCTGGCTTCTGCTGTTTGGCACTGTGTGTGCGCCCTACCAGGGACACCGCCATCTGACTTCATCTTCTTCTCTTTGCTGGATCAAGACATGGTTACTTTCAGCCTTTCCATAGCACTGCACGTAACAGCTATTTAGTTAGTGAATTTATTTAGTCATCCTCTATAGAAAGTCAATAGATTTGGTTGAGCGCATATGGTGTAATGTGCAAGGACCCAGGTTCGATCCCCAGTCCCCATCTGCAGGGGAAAGCTTTGTGAGTGGTGAAGCAAGGCTGCAGATGTCTCTTGTGTGTGTCTCTCTCCTTCTGTATCACCCCCTTCCCTCTTCATGTCTGGCTGTCTCTAGCCAATAAATAAAGATAATTTAAAATTTTAAAAATATATTTTAAAAAAGAAAGTCTGGGGAGTCGGGCGATAGTGCAGCGGGTTAAGTGCACATGGCGCAAAGTGCAAAGACCTGCATAAGGATCCTGGTTCGAGCCCCCTAGCTCCCCACCTGCAGGGGAGTCGCTTCACAGGTGGTGAAGCAGGTCTGCAGGTGTCTGTCTTTCTCTCCCCCTCTCTGTCTTCCCCTCCTCTCTCCATTTCTCTCTGTCCTATCCAACAACAACAACATCAATAACAACAACAATAACTACAACAACAATAAAAGACAACAAGGGCAACAAAAGGGAAAACAAATAAAATATTTAAAAAATTTAAATAAAAATGACAAAAGAAAGTCTGTTGTGATTGGGGATACACAACAAATGTTTGTTGATATTTTCCTGTGGATCATATACTTTGAGGTGTAAGTAATCTCTGGTTGCTTTTCTTCATATTTGAGCTTATTCTTCATTTACTGTTCTTTCCATCAGGGTTGTTCCTGAGGCTTGGTGCCTGCATGGTTACACCATTTCTGGCTGTCATATCTTGTCCTTCTTTCCCTCCTTTCATTTCTTCCTTCTCTCTTTCCGATCTCTCTCTCTCACTTTCTTTTTTATTATATATAATGGGATAGAGACAGAAAGAAATTGAGAGGGGATGGGGAATAGAGAGGCAGAGAGAAACCTGCAGCCCTGCTTCACCACTCACAAAGATTTCCCCCTGCACGTGGGAACCAGGGGGCCTGAACCCCGGTCTTTGTGCATTGTACTGTGAGCACGTAACCAGGCGCACCACCACCTGCCCCCTTCTCTTTCTCCCTCCCTTCCTCCCTCTCTTCTCTCTTCTCTTTCTTTCTTTCTTTCTTTCTTTCTTTCTTTCTTTCTTTCTTTCTTTCTTTCTTTCTTTCTTTCTTTCTGTCTTCCCTACTGGGTTATTGTTGGGGCGTGGTGCTTGTACTACAAATCCACTGCCCTTGGAGGCCATCTTTTCCCCACTGTTGTTGTTATGGCTGCTATTGTGGTTGGATAGGACACAGAGAGAAATGGAGAGAGGAGGGGAAGACAGAGAGGGGGAGAGAAAGACAGACACCTGCAGACCTGCTTCACCACCTGTGAAGCAACTACCCTGCAGGTTGGGAGCCGGGGGCTGGAACTGGGATCTGTTCACTGGTCCTTGCACTTTGCACAGTGTGCGTGGACCCCCAGTATAACTTTTTTAAATACTTTTTAAAAAAATGTATTTATTTGTTATTGGACAGAGACAGAAATTGAGAGAGAAGGGGGAGATAGAGAGGAAGACAGACAAGAAGACGCCTGCAGAACTGCTTCACCACCTGTGAAGCGACTCCCCTGCAGGTGGGGAGCCAGGGGCTCGAACTGGGCTCTTAAGCCATCCTTGCGCTTTCCGCCAGCTGTGCTTAACCCGCTGTGCTACCACCTGACTCCCCCAGTATAACTTTTAAAGCACCACTGTAAACGCAACTGAAAGCAAAACAAACAACTGGTGAAAATGCTGTAATTATGGCCCTTGACTTATTCACTGAGGCACACATCCTGTCTGGGCAATTCACCAGTTCCATAAATAATTCCAACACTGAACACCCATCCTCATGAGTTTCTCTGTGCTATGATGTCATCGCATGTGAGCTACCAGTCGATCAGTTGCTTGCAGTCTGCTTCATCTCTTTGACTTCTTTGTTCTTGGGTGGGAGTTTCTCCAGTAGAGAGTTTCTCGGGAGCAGGAAAGTCATTCTCAGTGTTTACCTGAAGTTCGACGACTAGGCAATGATCACATCTGGTCTATTGTCTGCACCCTACCCAAAACCTTCATTTACTAGGATCCTAAATGTGCCACTACTGAAGTGTTTATGAATTAATTTTTAAAATTTATCTGTACTAGTGATTTAATAATTGTGAGGAAATTGTGAGGAGCCTCACAAAGCACTCTGCATTTTTCAGCCTCCAGGAGCCTGGCATTCCTTAAAACATTAAGCCAGCTCCCCCTGCACCACCCTGCATTCCTGATACTATGGCCTATCTACATTCTTTTGCCTCAAAGATCCCCGCCCATTCTTTTCCTTTGATCTATTTTCTTTCTACCCTCAAGACCCTCCCTGCCTGCAGGGTATTATTAATCCTACCAGTTAAAACCCTCACAACAGTTGCTTAGGAAGTTCCTACCTTTCCAGCCCCTTTTGCCTTTCTCCACCCCTTTCCTAGCCATTTCCGTTTCCTGCTTGCCACTTCTGGTCTTCCCCTTAAAAGCGTTGGCTCTCTGAACAAATAGGGGAATTGCATTGCCTTGCTGCCATGTGTTTGGTTCCTGAGTCATCTCCTCGCATTGCTGAGTGAATAGCAGCCCAGGCTGGCTCCGGTCAAGTTCTCTCCAACCCAGAGTATATGCCCGGGAAGAGGCACCCCCACACTAGCTCGGTATCTGGCACCCAACGTGGGGCCTACTCCCCCCCTGGCTTCACACACAAGCAGCAGACGTACGAAGGTGCCCCAGCCCCAGATAAGTATATGGCCGCTTGGCTCTCTGCAACCTTGTGTTTATGAAGGCATTGTGGTTCTTTTTCTCCCTCTTCTTATTTCCTGAGACCCCTCTGTCATGAGCAACCTTCCTCCTTATCAAGAGGGTCCCCAAATCCTCTACTCCTTTTCTGCTAGTTTCTCTGACTCTGGGACAATTTGCTCTAGACCACACCCTGGTTCCTCTTGACCATGATTGCAGCTTTCAGGAGGTATGCAGAGCCCAAAAAGACCAAGGAAGTTCCCGCTGAGACTTCCCTGGCTCCCCCTCCTATGTCTCCTGCGGAGAGTGGCAACTCTAACTTGGAAAACAGCCCCAGTCTAAGGGACCTTGAGGTTGTGATCCAAGATTTAAAGGAGAAGATCATTCTGCTTGCCCAGCACCATACATGCCTTCTAGAGAAAGCAAAGCCTCCTGAGCCTGTCCCCCCACCTTCCCTGATCCTGACCCACCCTAAACCCTCTGCAGTTCGTCCAGTGGCTCCGTTTTCGGCAAACACATCTCCGGCTGCCCCCGCCCCTTCTGCGGCTCCTTCTACTGCAGCTCCCTCTGCTGCTACACCGCTAATGGACAAAGAATACCTTTGCTGGCTTCGTGATGGAGCTTTTCCTCCAGAGAAAGTCCACACATTCCCAGTAAATGTTACCCCCAATAGACAGAGACCTCAGGCATGGTACCCATATTCCTCCACAGATCTTAAGGAACTTCGTCAGGTGGTCAAAGAGGATGGAGTTCATGTTCCATGGATCAGATATATTTTACAAGGCTTTCTCCAGAACCTTAACAATCCCCAAGACTGGAGGGACATAACTCACTCTACGCCCCCAGGCCCACTCTTCCTTCAATGAGAAGCCTTTTTCAGGGATGAATGCCTGCAGCAATCCCACAGGAATAGTCAGAACCAACCTAACTGGGATTTTGAGACCCTTTTTGGAGAAGGACATCCTCCAGGACCCATAATGTGACATGGCAGGACCTGAAAAACCTGGTTTACAGAGCCCCAAAACAAAACCTCCCTACTCCTTCTTTCTCCCCTCCTCATTCCCTCTGAATATCTTAAGCCTGCTGTCTTCTCCCTCTGCTTCACCCGTCACCCTTGGAAAGTATCAGGTTAGGCAAACAGTTTTATGTCACTATTCCAGTAAAAATTCTACAGCTGTAAACCCCTGCTCCATGCTATGATTGGCCAGTTGTGTTTTTGTGAGTGTTACGAATGACTGAAAATCTTACATAAGACCCATTTTGCTCAGAGTACTCTGAAACTTAATTGACCTTATATGGAAATGCCAGACATGGCAGAGGTTTCTGGAGATGTCCAGAAATAATCCTAAAAATTTGTTTGTTCCTCTTTTGATTTTTTTAAGCCTTGGTATAAATGTGAAATGTTTAGTCTTGAAAACTGTGTGAGTAAAAATGGTTCAAGTAAGACAGTACAGATCTAAATTTGTGTTTGACATGATATGTCTTCATAACAAAAGTTTTTCTCCTATTGTGTGTTATAGACTACATGTTTGTGTGTGTTTGAAGTTTGGTAAACATTAACTTTAAGGTTAAAAGTGTAACTTTGAAGTTACATTCTTACCAGACAAAGTTAAATGAAGGACTTTTCAACACAATTCTTATAAAGGTAAAATTAATTTGCTAAAGTAACTGAGTATTTAAAGTAAAAATCTAAATATTTAACATTAAAATTCTTCATTTCCAAAATTAAAATACATATTCTCTACATATTTAACTAAAAAGAGTTATAGGACATTTTTGGAGCCCCCCCAAAAAATGCCCTGTGAACTGATCTTATGGAAATTAATCCACAACAAATCTTGCATCTGTCTGGCATTGTAAATGTTCTAAGAAACATTCTCACTCATGTGTGTTAACTCTCTAAGTAACCTGAGTTTGTTTAAAGTAAAAATCAGTTAAAAATCAATCTATGTTAACAAAATTTGGTCATAAAGATATTTAAACCAATTCTAATCATCCAGTTATCGGTTATAGTAAACTTCTAACTTGGTACAAGGTTTTTCTTCACAAGTGAATGATTACAGCTATGTCAAGCCTTCACATGAAGAACCAACTGCTCATACAGAATCCCTGAAACCATCTGGACCCCTGCCATCTGACATTGCCCACAAGATGGCATGACTACAACACCCCCTGAAACCCATGATGTGACCTGGCACAATCTGAAGAACCTGATTCACAGACTCCAAGGACAAAACTTTCCTGGTGCCCTTCTCTTGCCCATCACTGTCTGCCCTTCCTGCTTCTGCTTCACCTGTCACCTTTTGGCGGTTTCAGCTCACTCTCTACAGAAAAGCAAAATTCCGGTAGCTGTCTTCCCCCACCAAGATAAGATGTGCGGTGTCTCTTCCCCTGGTTGTTGGCATTGGGATGACACTTCTATCGGACTTGCTAGTGGAGCTCTTGGACACTCACTTTACACTGCTGGACTTCTTGAGGACTGACTGTAGCAGTCCATGGACTTTGCAACCAGCTGTCTCAGAACCCTGCAATGCCAGATCACCCCTCTTACCCCTCAGCCTATCTGCAGTGCCCCCACTCCTCTGCCTATCAGGCAGCGCCCCCTTCCACCCATCAGGCAGCCCCTCTCTGCCTACCAGGCCTCCCCTCAGCCTCATGCTGGCTCTTGCTACTCTTACTCATCACTCCCTGTCTTACTTCAGTTCTTTTAAAAATGCCTGCATGATATCATTCAGTTTTCTGCCCAAAAGGTTTTTGTTCACCCATACACTGCTATTCCTCTGACATAAATAGAGTCTTTTACAGACATTGACCCATTTAAATATGGCCATTAGATAAAAAGAAATGGGGAGATGTCGGGTAATTGTGAGGATGTGGTAGAGCCTGGCAGGGTTTGTCCTGAGGAGTGCGTCTATCCTGTCAGTCTCTCTCTATATACTGAGAGGTTTAGCAAGAAGGGACAGGAGTAACGCTAAAGGTTTGCTCCGTCTTATCAGACTCCCTGCCTCACAAAGCACACTGCATTCCTGATAGTATGGCCATTAGATAAAAAGAAAAGGGGAGATTTCGGGAAATTGTGAGGACCCTCACAAAGCATCCTACATTTTTCTGCCTCCAGGAGTCTGGCATTCCTTAAAACATTAAGCCAGCTCCCCCTGCTTCACCCTGCATTCCTGATACTATGGCTTATCTACATTCTTTTGCCTGAAAGAACCCCACTCATTCCATTCCTTTGATCTATCTCCTTTCTACCCTCAAGACCCTCCCTGCCTGCAGGGTATTATTAATCCTACCAGTTAAAACCCTCACAACAGTTGCTTAGGAAGTTCCTATCTTTCCAGGCCCTTTTGCCTTTCTCCGCCCCTTTCCTAGCCATTTCCATTTCCTGCTTGCCACTTCTGGGTCTTCCCTTTAAAAGCCTTGGCTCTCTGATCAAATAGAGGAATTGCATTGCCTTGCTGCCATGTGTTTGGTTCCTGAGTCATCTCCCTCACATTGCTGAGTGAATAGCAGCCCAGGCTAGCTAGCTCCAGTTGAGTTCTCTCCAACCCAGAGAGTATGTGCCCAGGAAGAGACACCCCCACGCTAACCCAGCAGATAATGATCCAAAAGACTGTAGGATAAGAGGGGTACAACTCCACACAATTCCCACTACCAGAACTCTGTATTCCATCCCCTCCTCTGATAGCTTCCTATTCTTTATCCCTCTGGGAGGATGGACCCAAGGTCATTGTGGGATGCAGAAGGTGGAAGGTCTGGCTTCTGTAATTGCTTCCCTGCAGATTATGGGCATTGACAGGTGGATCCATACTCCCAGCCCGTCTCTCTCTTTCCCTAGTGGGGCAGGGCTCTGGGGAAGTCAGGCTCCAGGACACATTGGTGGGGTCATCTGCCCAGAGAAGTCAGTAGCTTCGGGAACCTGGTGACTGAATAGCACTAAGATATAAAGCAAAACAAACTGTTTAATAATCAGGAACCTCAGGGTAAGAATAGAGCAGATGAGGTTTGAGGTCTTCATGTTGGAAGAAGCTAGGATGTCTATTATAGGTCTATTTATGAATTTCTAGTAATGTAATAGCTGCATATTCATGTCTAAAGCTACCAGGTCCTTTGTTTAAGACCATATTAAATGATTCCACACTGCTCAGCTGATACGGAGTTTATCTCTATAGTGAAACTATTAGGAGAGGGAACCTTCATGGGTGAAGGTATGAAGAGTTTTCTTAGGGGAAGTCTGGTGAGAAGGAAAGAAGGGGGAGGCCATCAAGCTATTGGGGTCGTATGCTACGAGTCATTTCCGCTCAGCCAGGCAATTCCACGAAGCTAACATCATGTGCTCTTGAATCTTCTACAGATGGCAGTCAGCACTTATTTCCCTGTGAAGTCTGTGGAAGACGCTTTGCAGCAGATGTTCTGGTAAACATAAAGACATTTTCTAGATGTGTTTCATTGGGATTAAATGAACTGTCAAGTTAGTGGGGAGGCCGCGGTGGCAGAGATTAAAGACAGATGTGGAGGGAGAGCCAGGAGAGAGAAGTCCATAACCTATGGCTGGAGGACCCGGAGGATACGGAGGCAGATTGATGCTTCTGCATTCAAAGGGGACAAACACCCTGAACATCTTCCTCTGCTTATGAGGACGCCGGATGAAAATGTCTTGGCACAGCTGAGCATCTCTTGAGACACTTTGGCTTTTTCCGCTTTTCTATAAGGATCAAAAATTCAAATTTTAAGGCCAAAGCACCAGGGAAATTAGCTAGCCGAGAGGAATGAACATTGAATTCAAGAGCATCTGGAAGCTTGGCTTTTAGCCTCATATTTGTCACTAATTCTGATAAGTCCTTAAACCTCCTTCTGTTTCCTGCTTTGCCACGTCTAAAGACCGAACCCTCAGCTTTCAAGGGTTTTATGTAATTTGAACAAATGGATGTAAGTCTTGTTCCAAGGTCTAATTTTTTAACCAAAGTCAAGCTCACAGAGTGTCAAGTCCCTGGACCAAAAGTTTTAAAGTTGAATAAAATATTTATTCAGAAATGAGGGAGTCGAAGGGTAGTGAGTCCCAGTATTAAAGAGAATTTCCAAGATAATGAGTTTTTTCCCCCTTAAATTAAAAAAGATAAGACACTTGTTCACTGGGACATTTTAGATCAAGGTGGCAGAATTTCAAGGATTTGAACTATAAACCAAACTACATGTAGGCAAAAACTACAACAGGGGAGTCGAGCAGTGGTGCAGCAGGTTAAGTGCAGGTAGTGGAAAGCACAGGGATCGGCCTTAGGGATCCCGGTTCGAGCCCTGGGCTCCCCACCTGCAGAGGAGTCACTTCACAGGTGGTAAAGCAGGTCTGCAGGTGTCTGTCTTTCTCCCCCCTCTCTGTGTCCCCTCCTCTCTCCATTTCTCTCTGTCCTATCCAACAACGATGACATTAATAGCAACAACAATAAAAACTACAGTAATAAAAAAACAAGGTCAACAAAAGAAAATAAATAAATATTAAAAAAAAACACAAAGGGGTATTGGGGATTTTATTTCTCTAAGTAACTTAGGAATTATCAATTAATTTTTAAATAGTTTTATTTTTATTTACTTTTTTTGAAGGGGGAAGAGAGAGAGAGAAGAGAGATAGAGAGAATATGAAAGGGAACACAGCTGAAGCTTCCTTTAATTCAGTGGGGACCCGGATTGAATCTGCGTCACAAACATGGCAAAGGTGTTTTTGATCCAGGCCAGCTATCCCCCAACCTGAATATCAGTTCTTTTACTGAACTGTGGTTAGAAATTCTTGAATCTGGACAGGGAGCTCACATGGCTGTTGTGACCCGGTCATGGACTACACCCCATCATGAGAACAGATCTGAGAGCTGGGAAATGCCATTTGGAAAGGGGTCATTAGATGTCAAGATTGTCGTAGGTGCTTTCTGAGATTTACTGCCGAGATCTACCTCTAAACCATGAGAGGATTTAATCAAGTAACCCGACTCTCTTTTTCCATTTGAAACGGTGTGGGCTTGGGAGGCAGAGAGAGAGAGACAGGGAGAAGAGAGGAGAGCGACCACAGCAGAGGAATTTCCTGCGGTGCGACAGGCCCTCCATACGGGCTTGGTGCTTTCACCTAGGCCACCTCTGTGGCAAGACAAGCTTCCTATCTGGTCAGCTCTCATGCTGGCTCTTCAGTGTTTTAACGAGTTGGATGGGAAAAGGTGGGAGAGATGAACCAAGTCTTGAGAAGCTGAGTGGTAAGGTTTCCTGAGAAGTGACCATTGGTAGGACACTGAATGCCCCTTCATGTCCAGCAGTTTCAAAAGTACAGTCAGACTGAACCCTAAGTTGTTGAAACTCAGGTTCCCTGTACTATTACCAGATGATTTGCTTTGGGGACTTAGGAACTGTGGAGTGGAGGCAGGAAACAGAAGAATTAATTAATTAAAAAAAAAAAACAAAAACCAAACAAGCACAGATGTTGCTTCACTAATACCTAACTTTTTATTAGAAATATGTATGAACTTGGATTTAAACTAAACTACAGATTTTGTGCCTCTGACATGATTTAATGCCTGCAATCGTTTTATACTGCCCAAGTGGCCAAGAGAATAATGTAAAATCACAATGGAAATATCTTGACCACGGAGCTCTTTAACTGTCTGTCCTTGCTCAAACACAGTATCTAGTGCTGTGTGATGTGGGTGAGGACAGCCAGACCAAGCAGCTCTGCTGTGGTTTGAGTGTTAGAGGGTGACCGTGGCTCTGAAGAGGCGACTCAAGTCGCTGGGTGGGGAACCCAGTGCCCCAAGGCACTGGCATTTTTGTGACTGTATGTTAAAAAAATGCTGAGCCCCACTCCTTCTTTTCCAGGGAAGACACGGACCAATATGTAGGAAACTATTCAACAAAAAGCGTAAACCTTTCAATTCTTTAAGACAAAGATTACAGGGCACAGACATCCCCACTGTGAGAAAGACTCCTCAGTCCAAGGTACATTTTAAAGTACATCAAATCCCAGTTTTGGCTCTCTGTTTCATTTTTGCTTGATAGTGCAATGCAATGTCATGTGAGTATAACCCACCTGTACTGTTTTCTTTTTAATCACGCTCACTTAGATTCCTAAATGTTCTCCTGATACTTTCCAGATGTGGCAGAAAAAAAAAAAGATTCTTGCATATACTCTCATACGGGTAGCATTAAATCTAGCAATTAACTTGGAGGAAGGTCACTTTGAAACTTACATTTAAGTCTCTCCTTGAAAAATCGTCTTTGTTTTTCCCACTGTGATTTTTGTATTTTCCCTTCCCTGTTGTGATCTGCCAATTTTACTGCTGTCCGTTCCAAATCTTTCTTAGTACTTTTGGGAAAAAAAAAAAAAAAAGTTCCTTTCTCTCTCCAGATTTCAACAGTCTTGTTTCCTGTAAGTTCAAACTCCAGGTTAAAAAGATAATAAGGGGGGCGGGTGGTATCGCAGCGGGTTAAGCACACATGGCGCCAAGCGCAAGGATTGTCGTAAGGATCCTGGTTCGAGCCCCCGGCTCCCCACCTGCAGGGGAGTCGCTTCACAGGCGGTGAAGCAGGTCTGCAGGTGTCTGTCTTTCTCTCCCCCTCTCTGTCTTCCCCTCCTCTCTCCATTTCTCTCTCACCTATCCAACAACAACGATAACAATAACAACAACGATAAAAAACAAAACAAAACACGAGGGCAACAAAAAGGGGAAAAAAAAGGCCTCCAGGAGCAGTGGATTCGTAGTGCAAGCACCAGACCCCAGCAATAACCCTGGAGGCAAACTAGTAATAATAATAATAATGGGTCTACCTAGGTTGGTTTTAGTTCTTTCTGTGTTTGTTTACTCAGCCTCAGCCCGTCAGGAAATCTAACTGGAGGCAGCAGCACGAAGAGTTCATTGATGCCATTCGATCCGCAAAGCGGTGCTCGCTCGCCATGAAGGAAGGCCGCCCCCTCCCGCCTCCACCTCCTCCATCCATCAACCCAGGTGTGTGAACCTGTGCATTGACCTATGGACCGTTGAATGTTCAACCAGTGGAGACCGTGCTTGGTTGATGTTTCTAAGTTGCCACTAGCTCATCCTTCCTCCTGAGTACTCCAAAATGAATGACGGCAGTTGAATCATATAAAACTGAAACACTGACAAAACCATAGGACAAGAGGGGTACAACTCCACACAATTCCCGCCACCAGAACTCCGAATCCCATCCCCTCCCCTGACAGCTTTCCTTTCCTTTCCTTTCCTTTCCTTTCCTTTCCTTTCCTTTCCTTTCCTTTCCTTTCCTTTCCTTTCCTTTCCTTTCCTTTCCTTTCCTTTCCTTTCCTTTCCTTTCCTTTCCTTTCCTTTCCTTTCCTTTCCTTTCCCTTTCTTTCTTTCTTTCTTTCCTTCCTTCCTTCTTTCTTTCTTTTTGCCTCCAGGGTTATTGCTGGGGCTCAGTGCCTGCACCATGAATCCACTGCTCCTGGAAGCTATTTTCCCCCCTTTTGTTGTCCTTGTTGTTGTAGCCTTGTTGTGGTTATTATTGTTATTGTTGCTGTTGTTCGCTGTTGGATAGGACAGAGAGAAATGGAGAGAGGAGGGGAAGACAGAGAGGGGGAGAGAAAGACAGACACCTGCAGACCTGCTGCACCGCCTGGGAAGCGACTCCCCTGCAGGTGGGGAGCCGGGGGCTGGAACCGGGATCCTTACGCCGGTCCTTGCGCTTTGCGCCACTGTGCTTAACTCGCTGTGCTACCACCTGACTCCCGCTTTCCTGTTCTTGATCCCTCTAGGAGTATGGACCCAGGGTCACTATGGGATGGGATACGGAGTTCTGGTGGTGGGAACTGTGTGGAGTTGTATCCCTCCTATCCTATGGTTTTGTCAGTGCTCCCTTTTTATAAATAATTTTTTTAAAAAAAAGTTATTTAATTTTTTTTTAAAAAGTGGTTATACCAGGAGTCGGGCTGTAGCACAGCGGGTTAAGCGCAGGTGGCGCAAAGCACAAGGACCGGCATAAGGATCCCGGTTCAAACCCCGGCGCCCCACCTGCAGGGGAGTCGCTTCCCAGGCGGTGAAGCAGGTCTGCAGGTGTCTGTCTTTCTCTCCCCCTCTCTGTCTTCCCCTCCTCTCTCCATTTCTCTCTGTCCTATCCAACAACGACAACAACAATAATAACTACAACAATAAAAAACAACAAGGGCAACAAAAGGGAATAAATAAATAAAATAAATATTTAAAAAAATGGTTATACCATGTTTTCTAGTAAGGTATAAAGATTCATATCCTTCTCTGTCTCAGTGTGAGACTTCACTGTGCCTGGTGCAATGATACTACAGAGAGGATGTATTCTGCATCATGACTTAGGAGAACTGACCTGTGCAGAACAGTTTGAGAGGGTGGGGTGGACAGCATAATGGTTATGCAAAGAGACTCCAGTGCCTAAGGCTCCAAAGTCTCATGTTCAATCCCCACACCACCATAAGCCAGAGCTGAGCAGTGCTCTGGTTAAAAAAATAATAAATGAAGGGGGCCTGGCAGTCTGGCACGCGGTGGCACGCGGTTAAGTGTGAAGATGAAGGACCTGCACAAGGGTCTGGGTTCGAGCCCCCGGCTCCCCACCTGCAAGGGGTCGCTTCACAAGCGGTGAAGCAGGTCTGCAGGTGTCTGTCTTTCTCTCCTCCTCTCTGTCTTCCCCTCCTCTCTCCATTTCTCTCTGTCCTATCCAAAAAAAATCGGGGAAAAAAATGGCCCCCAGGAGCGGTGGATTCATAGTGGTGGCACACCAAGCCCCAGCAACAACCCCCAGCAATAAATAAATAAATAAATAAATAAATAAATAATATATATACAGAGCAGGTGGTGGCGCACCTGGTTAAGCTCACACATTTCAGTGACCAGCGTCCCAGGTTCAGGGACCCCCTGACCCCCACCTGCAGAGGGAAAGCTTTGGAGTGGTGAAGCAGGGCTGCAGGTGTCTCTCCGTCTCTCTCCCTCTCTGTCTCCCCTCCCCTCTCAGTTTCTCTCTGTCTCTATCCAGTAAATAATAAACAAAATAAAACTCAGGTCCTTGCGCATTGTAACATGTGCTCAACCAGGTGCACCACCCCTTAGCCCCTAAAATTCACTGTGTTCGATCATTTTAAGTCACACAATCTAGTACCCCATAGCTTTCTTATCATAAACTTCATACTTTTATTTTTAAATCCACATCTACAGAAAAGAAGTAGTGCAGTGTTCACTCATAGACTTTCCTGTGAAATCTGACCACCCTCTCACTTTCTGTTCTTTTTCAGCCCTGATTTAAGAGTGAATTTCCAACACAGCAGTTAACCTTTTAGTCTAGTGTGACTTCCTGTATTTCCTACACAGCGATAAGATCATTATCCTGAATGTGTAGGCTCATGGCCCCATTATTTCATGTCTTAAAGCTCTCTCCTTTCTGAGCCATACATAATTTAAAAGTCAGTCATGTTTTAAGTTTTGTCTTTTTTGGGGGAGGGGGAGGGAGCCCCTGTCACTTATTTTGATCTTGTCCAGCACACCTGCCAGGCCCACTGTCTTTTAGAATGCCTCATGTTCTAACTGGTCTGCTTCCTTAATGATATTAAAATTCTATTTTTCTTTCTCTCACCTGTTTTCTGTAAATTGTAAATTAGGACTAGATAGTCAGTTAGGTTAATATTAGTTTATTAACAGATACATGTTCTTTAAATAATATATTCCATTCTGTTGACTGTCCCTTCTTCTCTGCCTCCCTCCCTTCCTCCTTCCCTTCCCCTCACCTCTCTCTTTGTAATAGCTTCACTGCTGTCAATAGTATCTTCAAATGGTATGCAATTTTATACAGACAGAGAAAAACAAGACTGCACCACACTGAATCTTTGAGCTGGGATTGCTTATTATTTATTTTTAAAGAAATTTTATTTAACTTTTTAATTTTTTTAAACTTTATTCTATTTGGTAGGTAGGACAGAGAGAAATTTGGAGAGAAAGGGGAGAGAGACAGAGAGACACCTACAGCCCTGCTTCACCACTTGGGAAGCGTCCCCCCTGCATAGGGGACTGACTGGGAGGCTTGAACCCACATCCTTGTGCATGGTACTGTGTGCACTTTACCAGGTGTGTCACCTTCTGGTCCCTCTTTTCACTATCTTGAAAATGTTTTTCTAATACACAGACACTTAAATTTTTTTACTTAGTCTAATTTATCTCTTTTTGTTGTTGATTGGAATTTTCTGTCAGATGAAAAATTATTACAAGGGGGCCGGCTGGTGGAGCACTGGGTTAAGCGCACACGGCAGGAAGCATAAGGCCCTGCTCAAGGATCCCGGTTCGAGCCCCAGGTTCTCCACCTGCAAGGAGGTCACTTCACAAGAGGTGAAGCAGGTCTGCAGATGTCTGTCTTTCTTTCCCCCTCTTTGTCTTCCCCGCCTCTCTCCATTTCTCTCTGTCCTGTCCAACAACGACAAATGGAGAAAATGGCCGCTAGGAGTAGTGGATTCTTGCTGTAGGCACTGAGCCCCAACGATAACCCTGGAGGCAAAAAAAAAAATTGTTGCAAAACCCACTGGAGTTTTGCACTTGTTCCCCCCCATAGAGATTTTTAGGTTTCTCTTTTTAAAAATTTTTTTACATTTATTTATTTATTCTCTTTTGTTGTCCTTGTTGTTTTATTGTTGTAGTTATTATTGATGTCGTTGTTGGATAGGACAGAGAGAAATGGAGAAAGGACGGTAAGACAGAGAGGAGGAGAGAAAGACAGACACCTGCAGATCTGCTTCATCACCTGTGAAGCGACTCCCCTGCAGGTGGGGAGCCGGGGGGCTCAAACCAGGATCCTTATGGCCGGTCCTTGCACTTTGCACCAAGTGCGCTTAACCTGCTGCGCTACCACCCGACTCCTGAGATTTTTAGGTTTCTATCTTTGATTCAGTTTGAGCTGATTTTTTTTTTTTTTACTCTCATATGATGTAAGATCTCGGCTTCTTTCTTTCCCATATAAATATCTAGTTCTTGTCACACGACTTGTTGAAAAGACTGTCTTTCACTCTGTGAATAGGTTTGTTTCAGGGCTATTCTATTGCAGACTGTTTTGTGAAATTAGGAAGTGTGTGTACTCCCGAGTTGTTTCGGCTATTTGAGAATCTTTGAGGCCCCATAGGAATTCGGAGAACTATCTCGCATTTTTATTTCTACACTCGCCACTGGCATTCTGATAACGATGGACTCTGTGTACCACTCTGGGGTTGCTGTCATCTGACTGTTGTCTCTCAGGCCAGAAGCACAAATGCCTTTTTGTGTATTTATGTTTTCTCTCATTTTTATCCGTAGTGATTTGTAGGCTCCAGAGTCTTAAGGCTTTGATCTCCTGGTTAGATGATATGTATTTTACTCTTTTTATTATTGTCAATGGGATTCTTAACTTTCTTTCCAGGCTGCTCACTGTTAGTGTAAAGAAATGCAGATAATTTGGGGTGCTTGTTTTGTACCCTGCAATTTAGCTGAATTTTGTGCACTCACTCTAAAAGTTGTGTGTTGGGAAGTCTTTTGGGTTTGCTGCCTCAAAGATTACATCTAAGAGTACGTCATTTGTAGATAGAAACAGCTGTGTTCATCCCTATCCAATTTAAATGCCTTTTATTTATTTACTTCTTCCATATTTGTGTCGCCACCAAGATTGTCGCTGGGCCTTGATGCCAGCATTGAGAAACCAAAGTTCCCAGATGTCATCCCCCAAACCTCGATTTTTATTTGACAGGACAGAGAGAGACTGAGACGGAAGGGGAAGGTAAGGAGAGAGACTGCGAGGTGCCTGCAGACCTGCTTCGTTGCTCATGAAGTGTCCCCCTGCAGGTGGGGAACCGGGGCTCAAACTTGGGTCCTTGCTCATGGAAACATGGACTCAGCCAGTGTGAAGCCGCATGGCCAGCTGCCTTTTATTTCATTTTAAATATATAATTTAATTTATTTACTTTGTTTAGAGACAGAGAAACTGAGATGGCAGGAAGAGTTAGAAAGGGGGGAAAGGAGTGGCAGGCGGCAGGGCAGTAATGCAGCAGGTTAAGTGCACACGGCACGAAGCACAAGGACCGGCCTGAGGACCCAGGTTCAAGCCCCGACTCCCCACTTGCAGGCAGTCTCTTTACAGGTGGTGAAGCAGGCCTGCAGGTGGCTGTCTTTTCTCCCCTCTCTATATCCCGTCTTCTCAATTCCTCTTTGTCTTATCCAGCAACAACAACAACAATGGGAAAATGGCTGCCAGAAGCAGTGGATTCATCAATAACCCTGGAAGAAAAAAAAGAGAGAGAGAGAGAGAGAGAGAGAGAGAAAAGAGAAGAAAAAAAGGGGGGCAAGGCAGGGGTGTACCTGGTTAAGTGTATATATCACCGTATGTAAGGACCTGGGTTCAAGCCCCCAGTCCTCACTTACAAGGAGAAATCTTCACAGATGGTGAAGCAGGGCTGCAGGCGTCTTTCTCTCCCTCTCTGTCCTCTTTCCCTGTCCATCCTATCAAGTTAATGAGTTGAAGGGAAAAAAGGAAAGACAGAAAGGGAGGGAGGGAGAAAGAGAAAACACGGTCAGCACTGCCTCAGTGCTGGTGAGACATTCCCCTGCAGACGGGCACTTCTTGTGCACTGTTACCTGTGTACCGCACTGGGTGCCGCACTGCCCAGTCCCCTTTCATTTCTTTCTTTCTTTTTAAAAATTTTTAATACTTATTTATTTTCCCTTTTGTTGCCCTTTTTTTATTGCTGCAGTTATTGTTGTTATTATTGATTATCATCATTGTTGGATAGGGCAGAGAGACATGGAGAGAGGAGGGGAAGACAGAGAGGGGGAGAGACAGACAGACACCTGCAGACCTGCTTCAGCGCCTGGGAAGCGACTCCCCTGCAGGTGGGGAGCCGGGGGCTCGAACCGGGATCCTTCCTCCCCCTTGCGCTCTGCGCCACGTGCGCTTAGCCCGCTGCGCTGCTGCCCGACCCCCCCCCAGCTTGGACCCATTTACACTCTCACTAGCTGTGTAGAAAGGTCCTTGCTCCTAAAAGCCTCAACAGTACTTGTGTTTCTGACACTTCCTTTTATTTTTTCTTTCTTATTTTATTTATTTATTTCTAGTTCCAAGCAATACTTTTTATTGTCAGTCATTTTAGGGGAAGGGAGGAGGTGGACTCACAAAGTGTTGTCCCGAGTGTGCAGTTTTCTGGCTGCCCGGGACAGGTGTCAGCACGCCAGCCTGCATTCTGTCTCCGTCACAGGACGCCGCCGGAGCCCCCTCCCCCGGGACCCCTGTGACAGGAAAGCACGGCGACTGGCGACCAGCTGCTCCCGGGCGGCGGCGGTGGCGCATCTGGTTTAGCGCACACCTCACAGCGCAGGGAAACTCAGGTTCAAGGCCTGGTCCCTCCTGCAGGGAGAAAACTTCACGTGTGGGGAAGCTGCAGCGCTCTCTCTCTCTCTCTCTCTCTTTCTCCCCCTCCTCTCTCTCTGTCTTTCTCTCTCTCTCTCTCTTTCTCCCCCTCCTCTCTCTCTGTCTTTCTCTCTCTCTCTCTTTCTCCCCCTCCTCTCTCTCTGTCTTTCTCTCTCTCTTTCTCCCCCTCCTCTCTCTCTGTCTTTCTCTCTCTCTCTCTTTCTCCCCCTCCTCTCTCTCTCTCTCTCTCTCTCTCTCTTTCTCCCCCTCCTCTCTCTCTGTCTTTCTCTCTCTCTCTCTTTCTCCCCCTCCTCTCTCTCTGTCTTTCTCTCTCTCTCTCTCTTTCTCCCCCTCCTCTCTCTCTGTCTTTCTCTCTCTCTCTCTTTCTCCCCCTCCTCTCTCTCTGTCTTTCTCTCTCTCTCTCTTTCTCCCCCTCCTCTCTCTCTGTCTTTCTCTCTCTCTTTCTCCCCCTCCTCTCTCTCTGTCTTTCTCTCTCTCTCTCTTTCTCCCCCTCCTCTCTCTCTCTCTCTCTCTCTCTTTCTCCCCCTCCTCTCTCTCTGTCTTTCTCTCTCTCTCTCTTTCTCCCCCTCCTCTCTCTCTGTCTTTCTCTCTCTCTCTCTTTCTCCCCCTCCTCTCTCTCTGTCTTTCTCTCTCTCTCTCTCTTTCTCCCCCTCCTCTCTCTGTCTTTCTCTCTCTCTCTCTTTCTCCCCCTCCTCTCTCTCTGTCTTTCTCTCTCTCTCTCTCTCTTTCTCCCCCTCCTCTCTCTCTGTCTTTCTCTCTCTCTCTCTTTCTCCCCCTCCTCTCTCTCTGTCTTTCTCTCTCTCTCTCTCTTTCTCCCCCTCCTCTCTCTCTGTCTTTCTCTCTCTCTCTCTTTCTCCCCCTCCCCTCTCTCTGTCTTTCTCTCTCTCTCTCTTTCTCCCCCTCCTCTCTCTCTGTCTTTCTCTCTCTCTCTCTTTCTCCCCCTCCCCTCTCTCTGTCTTTCTCTCTCTCTCTCTTTCTCCCCCTCCTCTCTCTCTGTCTTTCTCTCTCTCTCTCTTTCTCCCCCTCCTCTCTCTCTGTCTTTCTCTCTCTCTCTCTTTCTCCCCCTCCTCTCTCTCTGTCTTTCTCTCTCTCTCTCTTTCTCCCCCTCCCCTCTCTCTGTCTTTCTCTCTCTCTCTCTTTCTCCCCCTCCTCTCTCTCTGTCTTTCTCTCTCTCTTTCTCCCCCTCCTCTCTCTCTTTCTCTCTCTCTCTCTTTCTCCCCCTCCTCTCTCTGTCTCTCTCTCTCTCTTTCTCCCCCCTCCTCTCTCTCTGTCTTTCTCTCTCTCTCTCTTTCTCCCCCTCCTCTCTCTGTCTCTCTCTCTCTTTCTCCCCCTCCTCTCTCTCTGTCTCTCTCTCTCTCTTTCTCCTCCTCCTCTCTCTGTCTCTCTCTCTCTTTCTCCCCCTCCTCTCTCTCTCTCTTTCTTTCTCTCTCTTTCTCTCCCTCCTCTCTCTGTCTTTCTTTCTCTCTCTTTCTCCCCCTCCTCTCTCTCTTTCTTTTTTCTCTCTCTCTTTCTCCTCCCTCCTCTCTCTCTCTGTCTTTCTTTGTCTCTCTCTCTCTCTCTTTCTCCCCCCTCCTCTCTCTCTGTCTTTCTTTCTCTCTCACTCTCTCTCTCCCCCTCCTCTCTCTCTCTGTCTTTCTCTCTCTCTCTCTCTCCCTGTCTCTCTCTCTCCTGGGTTATCTGCCGTCACTATAAATCTACAGTTCCGGGCAGTCATTTCCCCCCCCATTTTATTGGATTGGCCAGAGAGAAATTGAGAGAGGAAGGGGAGATAGAGAGGAAGAGAGAAAGAAAGACACCTGCAGACCTGCTTCAGCACTTGTGAGGCATCCCCCCTGCAGGCGGGGAGCCGGGGGCTCGAACCGGAATAGTTTTGAATAAGGTGATAAAATCAGACTTGACATCAGGTTGGATTACTGATTGGCAAGATTTACCTCAGTGCAACAGTAACCATGATGATTTGGCATCAGTGCATCAGCTGGTCCACCTACAGACCCGCTGACCCATTCATCACCAGTTGGTTTTTTAAAAATATTTATTTATCCTCTTTTTTTTGTTGCCCTTGTTTTTTTTTATTGTTGTAGTTATTATTGTTGTTATTGACATTGTTGTTGGACAGGACAGAGAGAAATGGAGAGAGGAGGGGAAGACAGAGAGGGGGAGAGAAAGACAGACACCTGCAGACCTGCTTCACCACCTGTGAAGCAACTCCCCTGCAGGTGGGGAGCCGGGGGCTCGAACCGGGATCCTTACGCTGGTCCTTGTGCTTTGCTCCATGTGCGCTTAACCCGCTGCGCTACAGCCCGACTCCACCCACCAGTTGTTTTTTGACAAAAGTGTGGAAGAAATGGTCTTAATGAAAAATGATGCCAGGGCACACTGGATATCAATATGGGAAAAGTGAATCGTGATCCTTACAATATACCAAAAGTTAATTTAAATGACTCATCGGAGCTGGAGGGGTAGCTCAGTGGTAGAGCCCAGAAATTGTCAATCTCATGCCTCAGAGATGCTTGTTGGTACCACATAGGCCAGAGTACAGCCATGTTCTGATCTCTCTCTCTCTCGTTTTCATAAAATAGATAAACTAAATAAATAAACAAAAGTGGATCTAACATAAGTACGACAACTATAAAATTTCTAGAAAAGCTAAGTTTGGGGCCGGTGATGGTGTACCCGGTTAAGCACACATAGTACAAAGCGCAAGGACCCACCCGAAGATCCTGGTTCGAGCCCCTGGCTCCCCACCTTCAGGAGGGACACTTCACATGCAGTGAAGCAGGTCTCCAGGTGTCTCTCTTTCTATCTCCCCATTCTTTCTGTTTCTGTCTGTCCTATCCAACAAGATGGGAAAAAATGGTCTCCAGGAGCAGTGGATTCCTAGCACTGAGCCCCAGTGATATTCCTGGAGGCAGTAAATAAATAAACAAAATTAAAAGTAGGAGTTTTGATCTCAAGGTCCACAATGATTTCTTAGTAACACATAATATATTAGCAGTTTAAAAGGGGGGCTGGTGGAAGGTTGTGGTGTACCTGGCTGAGTGCAGCCAACACAAGGCCTGGGTCCCCACCTGCAGGGGAAACTTAATGAATGGTAAGGCAAGTCTGCAGGTGATTTCTCTTGGTTTCTACCCAATAAATAATTAAAATGAAATGTCAAAAAAATGAGAGGAAGTTGATAAATTGGACTTTGCCACTGCAAAAATTAGAAAATTCAGTTTTGAGAGATACCATTAAGACAATGCAAAGGGAAGGCCCAGGTTGGGGAAAAAAATTCCTTTCTCCAGCGAGCTTTCACCCCCACCCCAAATACACTCATCAGCAAAGGAGTCTTAGCAATAATATGTGATAAACTCATACAACTTTTTTTCTTGCCTCCAGGGTTATCACTGGAGCTCGGTGCCCGCACTATGAGTCTACTGCTCCTGGAGGCTTTTTTTTTTTTTTCCATTTTGTTGTCCTTATTGTGGTTGTTATTGTTATTGTTGTTATAGCATTGTTGCTGTTGGATAGGACAGAGAGAAATGGAGAGAGGAGGGGAAGCAGAGAGGGGGAGAGAAAGACAGACACCTGCAGACCTGCTTCACCGCCTGTAAAGCGACTCCCCTGCAGGTGGGGAGCCGGGGCCTCAAACCGGGATTCTTATGCTGGTCCTTGCCTTTTGCACCATGTGCGCTTAACCCACTGCACTACAGCCCAGCCCCCCTCTTACAACTTTCTGAGGAGACAACTCAATAAGACAAAGGGAGGGAGATAGCATAGTGGTTAGGCAAAAGACTTTCATGCCTGCGGCTTTGAAGTCACAGGCTCAGTCCCCTACACCTACAGTTCATAAGCCTAAACTATACAGTACTCTGGCAAAAAACAAACAAGAAAAACAAAAGGACTAGGCAGACAGTATAGTGTTTAAAAGAAAACAAAGCCTTTCATGCTGAGGCTCTGAGGTCTCAGATTCAGTCTCCAGCCACCACCATTAAGTCAGAGCCGAGCGGTGCTCTGGTTAAGAAAGGAGAAAAAGGCGTGGTCCGGGAGGTGGCACAGTGCTAAAGCTTTGGACTCTCAAGTATGAGGTCCCGAGTTTGATCCCCAGCAGCACATGTGCCAGAATGATGTCTGGTTCTTTCTCTCTCCTCCTATCTTTCTCATCAATAAATAAAATCTTAAAAAAAAAAAAAAAGAAAAGAAAGGAAAAAAGAAGGAAAAAGAGAGAGAGGAGAAAAGAAAGGAAAACGAGAAAGGAGAAGAAAATAAAGAGGCAAGAGGCATTATGAACAGACACGTCACAAAATAACGGCAAATAAGCACAGGAAAAGACCCTCAGTGTCATTTCATCATACAAACAGTAATATTAATCACAACGCGGAAGGTGGGGAGGGACTAGGGGCAGGGGCGTTGGGATCCTGGTGTAGGATAACGGAAAAGAGCCTGCATTGGGGCTGAGAGGGTTTTGCAGACACCTGTCATGGAGAGATGAGAATTTGTACCATGTGTCAACAACTACAGGGCAAACCATCAACTCCTCCTATCATAAAAAAGTGCAGTAGGATACTGTTACATACTACCTGGATGGTTAGAAGAATTCAAGGTTGATAGCACAACCCTCATTGAAGATGTGGAACAAAATTGAAGACCTCATACTCTGATAATGAATGTATAAAATAATGTCACCCTGTGGTCTGGTGACATAATGGGTAAAGCACTGGACTCTTTTTTTTTTTTTGTCTCCAGGGTTATTGCTGGGGCTGGGTGCCTGCACCATGAATCCACTGCTCCTGGAGGCTATTTTTTCCCTCTTTTGTTGCCCTTGTTGTAGCCTTGCTGTGATTATTATTGTTGTTGATGATGTCGTTCGTTATTGGATAGGACAGAGAGAGGAGGGGAAGACAGAGAGGGGAAGAGAAGGATAGACACCTGCAGACCTGCTTCACCGCCTGTGACGTGACTCCCCTGTAGGTGGGAGCCGGGGGCCAGTCCTTGCGACACTGGGCTTAACCCGCTGCGCTACCGCCCGACTCCCAAAGCACTAGACTCTTTTTTTTTTTTTTTTTTTTTTTTTAGCACTAGACTCTTAAGCATGAGGTCCTGAGTTCAATCCCTGGCAGCACATGTACCAGAATGATGTCCGGTTCTTTCTCTCTCTCCTCCTATCTTTCTCATTAATAAATAGATGACATCTTTAAAAATAACAACAATGTTACCATGTTACACTGGTATTTTCTTATTAAGTTAAAAATATACAGTTTTATTCTTGTTGATAAAGTGCAAACCAGAGGTGGTGTTTCAACTGCCAAGACAGCCAGACTGTTACCATCCGCTCCCGAGTTGGTGCAGACTTTAGCCCCAGGAATCTCTCAGTCCATGAACCACACGTGTCTGCACTTACCCGTGGCTGGGTGGGTGTCTGGAGTGATCCTGGTCTCATCTGGTGGGGTTCTCAGCTGCCCCTCTTTGCCATTCCTAGTTGATCTGGGAGAGCAGAACACAGCTGCTGCTATTCCTTAGCCAAGCCTCTGGAAGTCTCCAATTTTATTCTTGTTATTTTTCACAAATTTGTTTTAATTATCTGTGTCCTCACAAGGACAAGCATCTGGTAGTTGTCCTTCACTTCTTTTTTTTTTTTTTTAAGTATTTTATTTATTTTATTTTTGAGAGAGATGCAGAGAGAGAAAGACAAAGCATTGCACAGCTCCGGCTTATTGTGGTGGTGGTGGGGGGATTGAACCTAGGACTTTGGAGCCTCAGGCATTTAGAGTCTCTTTACATAACCATTATGCTATCTACCCCCACCCCTTCACTTCTTTTCTTATTCACCTAACACCATGACCTCTGGTTTCATCCATTTGTTCCTTCATGACATAATGTCATTTTAAAAAAAATGTATTTTTCTTATTATCTTTATTTACTTATTCGATAGAGGGAGCCAGAAATCTAGAAGGAAGGGTGACAGAGATGGAGAAAGACAGAGAGACACCTGCATCACTGCTTCACTACTTTCAAAGCTTTCCCCATGCAGGTGGGGACCAGGGGCTCGAACTCAAGCCCTTGGCCATAGTAACATGTGTGCTCAACCAGCTGCGCCACCACCCCACCCCAATGTCATCTTTTTAAAAAATCTTTTTAAAATTAATTTACTTATTCCCTTTTGTTTCCCTTGTTGTTTTATTGTTGTAGTTATTATTGCTGTCGCTGTTGTTGGATAGGACAGAGAGAAATGGAGAGAGGAGGGGAAGACAGAGAGGGGGAGAGAAAGACAGACACCTGCAGACCTGCTTCACCGCCTGTGAAGCGACTCCCCTGCAGGTGGGGAGCCTGGGGGCTTGAACCAGGATCCTCACGCCTGTCCTTGCGCTTTGTACCATATGCGCTTAACCCGCTGCGCTACCTCTTAACTCTCAATGTCATCTTTTTTAAGGATGAGTAGAATCTCACTGAGTCTACACCCATAAACTCATCTATTTATAGAGATTTAGGTTGATTCCACACTTTAAATATTGTGAAGAATCCAACTATGAACACAGAGGTATGTCTCACCTTTAAAATGAGCTTTCATGTCTTTTTTTTTTTTTATTTTAACTAATGATAGCACGTTAGCATTTTTTTCTCTCTGTATTTCCTCGTTGTTGGATAGGACAGAGAGAAATGGAGAGAGGAGGGGAAGACAGAGAGGGGGAGAGAAAGACAGACACCTGCAGACCTGCTTCACCGCCTGTGAAGTGACTCCCCTGCAGGTGGGGAGCCGGGGGCTCGAACCAGGATCCTTACACCGGTCCTTGCGCTTTGCTCCATGTGTGTTTAACCCGCTGCGCTACCTCTGACTCCCTTTCATGTCTTTAGATATGTGGATGCCTTTTATTTTCAAAATCCTTTGATGGGTCTCATGTAATACTTCCTTTAGGAGAAAGAACTTCAATAGGAGAAGCAGCAAGGCTAATGGCTGCCTTGGAATTCTTTAGGTGAATAAGTGAAACGGTGTCAGATGTCCTGCTGTGTGAGTGTCTTCCATTTCCACGATGGGTTTACAATGTGGGAACTGCTTCTTTAAAATAATTTCCTTTGTAAGGTTTCATCACATGATGAGTGTATTTTTTGCCCCCTGTGCTTTTATGCTAAAGCAGAGCTTTATAATTTAATTAGCTGCGCCTTTATTATAATTTCAATCAACAAGCAGAATGACTGCATACAGCAAGTCCATTTTCCACTACGACCCAATTCACTTTGACTGCATAGAGGTTTAATATGATCCCATCTATTCTCCGGCTTAAATGCTATGAAATGCACATGGCTCTAAGTACAGTTACATATAAAAGGGCCTCCTTTGCATGAGTTTGTAAGTAATTTCCCCTGCATAGAATAGTTCCCCATTTCGTGACTCAGTTTTTGAGATGTGTGTGTATTTATTCTAATTCTTTTTTTTAAAAAAAAGTTTTAATCTTTATTTATTGATTGGATAGAGACAGTCAGAAACCAAGAGGAAGGGAGACAGACAGAGAGACACCCGCAGCACTGCTTCACCACTTGCAAAGCTTTCCCCATGCAGGTGGGGACCGGAGGCTCGAACCTAGTGTGCTTAGCCAGGTGTGCCACCACCTGGCCCCTCTAATTCTTATTGACTCAAGTAAGTCTGCCAAGTATGCAACTTGCCTCCATGTTAGGGCGGTTTATGAGCCCAGTGACAAAGTATCTTTATAATTGAGACTTTCTGTTACAACTTGGACCTGTTGTCCTCATCTTCAACTACATCAACAAGGGTGCTAAATACAAATGCTTGCTTTTAAAATAATATTTGTTTTTCTTCTTAGAGTTTTTTTTTCTCTTAAAGCTAAAGTCACCTTCCTCATACGAGTGCTTTTAAAGCCATTATCTCTTAAAGTAAAAGTTCATTGTGATTTGGGGATGTCATTATAGGTAGAGGGAGAGAGGGCTCAAATTGAGAGAAGTGTGGTACTTATATGGCAGTCCTGCTGTGTTGATTATTGCTGCAAGAGAATGCCTTTTCTGCTTGCTAAGTATTTGAACTTCTCTTCTCTGACCCCTAGAGACCTGGACTTGATGCATGTCACTCCTATGGGCTCCAGCAGGACCCAGGGCCTCCCCTTTCACCGCTTGCCCTACAAAGTGGTTGACAATTGCCTACCCCATCTGCTGCCTCCTTGGCTCTCCTCTGAGGCTTTCGTTGGCAGGGAAATACACTTCAACTTTGTTGTTTTTCATTATGACACACAATTCCCGACACGCAGAAGCGTGACAATGAATGAATGAACAAGGAGGCTTAAGGAAACCACACACTCACGGGCATAATAAGCATTGTCTTTCTCCCCCTCCCCAACCTGAACAGGTTTATTATGGTCGTGGCATTTCTGATATAAAAATTTACTTTTCAGCCAGTCAGACTGAAAATAAACCAAAAGGCACATTCTAGACGGTTTCCTGCACCCTCCCAGTGAGAGGATGGTGCCCTGCAGGTATTTCTGAAAGCAGTTTCATAGTGGTGGGGGGGACCTACAATTTTGCTAGACCAGTTTTCTTCAGTTAGAGTATCTTCTCCCTGGCCCACTGTGCCAAACCCTAGTGTGGATTATTTTCATTAACTTTCACAACAGGCAATGAAGGGGTGATACGTAGGCACGGGGGGAGCCTGAAACTCACGGGAGGTTGAGTCACTTGTCCAAATTCACACACACAGCAAGCAAACAGCTCTGGCTCAGAACCAGTCAGGCAAGCTGCAGAACTCTCTTCAGTTCCCGACACTGCCCTATGTTATTAATATTGATTTTTTTTTGCCCAAGGAATTTATCCCCGTGAGAAGGTTCTTGTATTACATGTTTCATCTCTATTGCAGAGACATTATGTCTTCAGAGACATTATAAAGAACCGTGTCGAGCACATAGTAGGCAGTCAGTTAGTACTGAGTTGATTCTGGGAGAACATTCTGCTTCCCAGAATGGAAACAAGATCTTGGGTTCAGAACTAACTTTTTGGGGGCCGGGTGGTGGTACCCCTCGTTGATGCTATAATCCGCAAGGACCCAAGTTTGAGCCCCGAGTCCCCACCTGCAGGAAGAAAGCTTTGTGAGTGGTGAAGCCAAGCTGCAGGTGTCTCTCTTTCTCTCTCCTTTTTTTAAAAATATTTATTTATTTATTCCTTTTTGCCGCCCTAGTTTTTTATTGTTGTAGTTATTATTGATGTCATTGTTGTTGGATAGGACAGAGAGAAATGGAGAGAGGAGCGGAAGACAGAGAGAGGGGGAGAAAGACAGACACCTGCAGACCTGCTTCACCGCCTGGGAAGCGACTCTCCTTACACCAGTCCTTGCGCTTCACGCCACTGCGCTTCAGCCGCTGCTACCACCGACTCCCGCTCACATCCATCTTGTCATCCTTCCCAGGCTGTCTAAAATGAGACAAGACAAAAACAAACCCTGCATGCCTCCTTGCTTTACAGGACCAGACTACCTCCTGGTTTTACGGATAGACTCTCCAGCCTACAGTTTCCTATCTCTCCTATTTCCCATCTCCCCTGCTGTCTAGTGATTGCAAAGGAAAGACAAGTTGAGACAAATGGCCATTCCAGAGCATCACTGAGGACCCAGCGCCCCGGAAACTGAAGTTGTTTTTGGAGTCCGTGTCCAGACACCAGCCCCTTTCCTTCTTTCTGTGGCTCCCTCCCTTCCTCTCCGTTTTCTTTTTGCCTCCTTCTTCCCGAGTATAGCCGGTCCTTGAAAGCATTGTTTCATTTGGTGTCATTCTCTCTTCTCACATTGATTAAGGAGCGAGAACTCTAGCCGAAACGGAAAGAAATCAAGTCATTTGAGGACCTCTTCATTTGATATCATTTCGCTTAAATTCTAGTTTTCCGAGAACTTATTACAGCTCCAAGATAGGAAGTAGGGTTTATTCTTGCCTCTTGGAGGACCCCAGAGCTCGATTCTAGTGGCCTCAGAAGCAGTTCGCGAGTGACGTTGGTTTCAGATCCTGTTCCCGACTCTAGATTTTGAATTATCTTCTGTAGCTCCACACCTCCTATATGGCCTTCTGTATCACTCAGTACCACTGCCCGAGCTTTTGAAAATCCCATGCTGGGGACCGGGCAGTGGTGTACCTGGTTAAGCGCACACATCATAGTGTGCAAGTACCTGGGTTCGAGCCCCTGGTCCCCTTTTCCCCTGGGAAAGCTTTACGAATGGTGTAGCAAGGCTGCGGTGTCTGTCTCTCTTCCTCTTTATTTCCCCTGTCCCCTCTCAATTTCTCTTTCTGTAGCCAATAATACTTAAATAAATAATATTTATTTTTTATTATTTTGTTTTGTTTTGCCTCCAGGGTTATTGCTGGGGCTCGGTGCCTGCACCATAAATCCACTGCTCCTGGAGACCATTTTTTCCCCTTTTGTTGCTCTTGTTGTTTTATTATTGTTGTGTTTATTATTGTTGTTGTTCTTGCTGCTGTCATTGGATAGGACAGAGAGAAATGGAGAGAGGAGGGGAAGACAGAGAGGGGGAGAGAAAGACAGACACCTGCAGACCTGCTTCACCGCCTGTGAAGCGACTCCTCTGCAGGTGGGGAGCCGGGGGCTTGAATTGTAAATAAATAATATTTAAATAGATAAAATGTTTAAAAGAAACAGAAAAATCCATGCCTTTCAATCTCACTCATGGTTTCTGAGACCTGTCTTTACATTTTAAATGGTGCACCTCAATTGAAATAGTGACATACCCCCTGCAATATTTTTTAAGCCCTTGCAATTTTTTTTCTTGCCTCCAGGGTTATCGCTGGGGCTCGGTGCCTGCACAGAGAATCCACTGCTCCTGGAGGCCATCTTTTTTTTTCCACTGCTATTGTTGCTACTGTTGTTGTTGTTGGATAGGACACAGAGAAATGGAGAGAGGAGGGGAAGACAGAGAAGGGGAGAGAAAGACAGACACCTGCAGACCTGCTTCACCACCTGTGAGGTGACCCCCCCTGCAGGTGGGGAACCGGGGGCTCGAACCGGGATCCTTGCTCTGGTCCCTGTGCTTTGCACTATGTGTGCACTACTGCCCGGCTCCAAAGTCCTTGCATTTTTGCCCCTCTGGAATAAATGGTCTCAAATGAGGGATTGGGACCTTGTTCTTTCAAACTGGAGACGTTATTTCTTCGAATACGGTCCATGTAAGGGGCTGGGCCAAGGCACACCCACTTGAACACCCACTTTACACGGTCCGTCTCAAAACTGTTTTTCTTTTCTCTAAGATATATTTTATTATTGATTTTTAATTAAAGAGTGATACACAGAGCAAGGTACACAGAGTGAAAAAGACCAGAGCATTGTCAGGCTCTGGCTTACGTTGGCACTGGGGGTTGAATATGGGACCTCAGAGCCTCAGCCAGGAAAGGCTTGGTACAGAACCATTATGCTATGTCCTCCAGCCCTCAAAGTTGTCTTTCAAATGTCAATTGTCTTTTGTCGCCATCTTTACATTTAGATTATATTCAGTGCCCATACTGTATGAGAAGGTTTAATGAAACTGCGGCCCATCGGCATATTAATTTCTGCAAGGATCAGTCTTCTCGTCGAGTCTTTGATCCAGCCCAGACAGCAGCCAAACTTGCGTCCAGAGCACAGGTAAATCTCTTGCCCTCGGTGTTGACTCTGGTGCCTGAGCACCAGCAGGCAGAGTTTTCTAGGTGATCTAAACTGCCCGTCCTGGTCACTGTCACTCATGCTCAGGGGACATTTTGGCTTCTTTTTGAGTCATGTTTTCCAGCTAAGCACACCTTTCATTGTTGTGTTAAAAGATCCCAAGGCTCTGAAGCCTCCCTCAGAGGATGAAAACTGAAGCTATAAGGGGTGTTTCTAGACTATCACGGGAAAACTGTGAGTCCTGATAGTGGCTGCCAACATCGACCATTCGGAGAAGAATTGTGCGCCTGAACCGGCCTGAGTGGGGAGAACTGTCCCAGGGAAGATGCCCTCTAGGGTTTTCAGCTCTGTAGAGGAAGGGTCATTGGCCTTTTGTGAAAAGCCACAGCGGCAAAGTGAATGAATGGAAGCCGTTACCAGAAATAAATAACACGGAGGGTGGAGTCAAGATAACTGCGTGAAGATAGCACCTAGGACCTAGGCTGACTCTCCTCCAGACATTTCAAGTCATGGCAATCCTACATGGAAGTGGGATTTCCAGGCTGGTAGAGAAACTACAGAGGTGGGTGGGGAGGTGGACAAAGAGAAACCACAGTGGAAAATTATGACCCATTGATGAACTGGCAAAAGGGTGTTGAAAGGGACAAAGGGGAGTTGAGCACTACCAAGTTACAAATGTTACTCTGATTCCAGCCTGACTTCCCTGGGCAGATGACGCCACCAATGTGTCCTGGAACCTCCCCTCCACAGAACCTCACCTCACTAGGGAGAGAGAGAGACAGGCTGGGGTTGTGGATACACCTGCCAACACCCATGTTCAGTGGGGAAGCAATGACAAAAGCCAGACCTTCCACCTTCTGCATCCCAAAAGAATTTGGGTCTGTACTCCCAGAGGGATAAAGAACAGGGAAGCTTCCAATGGAGGGGATGGGATACGGAGTTCTGGTGGTGGGCACTGTGTGGAATTGTACCCCTGCTATCTTACCATCTTTTTAATCATTATTAAGTCACTAACAAACATTTTTAAAAATTGGGAGGAGTCGGATGGTAGCGCAGCGGGTTAAGCACAGGTGGCGCAAAGCGCAAGGACCGGCGTAAGGATCCCGGTTGGAGCCCCGGGCTCCCCACCTGCAGGGGAGTCGCTTCACAGGCGGTGAAGCAGGTCTGCAGGTGTCTGTCTTTCTCTCCCCCTCTCTGTCTTCCCCTCCTCTCTCCATTTCTCTCTGTCCTATTCAACAACAACAAAATCAACAACAACAATATTAACTACAACAATGAAACATCAAGGGCAACAAAAGGGAATAGATAAATAAAATATTTTTTAAAATTTTAAGATAAAATGACAGTCTTATTAGGGCAACTGATTTATTAAACACATCAAAGGGAAATAAGTTAAACTAAAGCATAAAAAACTTAAATTTGATAAGCATAGCTCAGATGCCAAGAAAACATGAAGCTGGTCTACACATTTAACTAGTCTATAACTTTGCTTGGAAATAGATGAAGTCTAGGACATAACTGGGGTGAGACTAACAACAGCAGTCAGCATTTTCACTTATGTTATGCAATCCTTGAACTTTTATTCTGTATCAGAAGCTGTGCTGGGGCTGGTTGATCAAGAGCTTGTAATTCACAAGAGAGAGAGAACTTGGAAATAATGCAGCATGAAGTGTAGTCATTGACACATGTGTGGGAATAGTATGGAGGAAGGAAACACTGTTTCATGGCAGGTTGAAAAGAGAAATAAACATGTTTTCTTAAAACACCAAATGAGGAGAGCAGCCTATGGTGGAGTTGGAGAGGACCTTATACACAAAATGTTCACCTGTGACCCAAAGAGTTCAGCACAACAGTGTGAACTCGGTACAGTGTGGAGTGCATGGGTAGGGCTCGCATGTGGGCAGAAAAATCAAGAAGGCTTTCATTCAAGATGATTCCAAAAAATGAAAAGAAACGTGAATTGTACAGATTCTCTGAAATCTGAGGCCACCCTGAAAGCAGGAACCTCTTTCTTTGTCTCTCTTCTTTTTTTGATATTTTTTTATTAATTATTATTGGATTGAGACAGAGAGAAATTTAGAGGGAAGAGGGAGATAGGGAAGGACAGAGAGAGACACCTGCAGCCCTGCTTCACCACTCGTGAAGCTTTGCCCCTGCAGATGGGAACCGGGGGGCTTGAACCCGGGGCCTTGCACGCTGTGATGTGAGCACTTAGCCTGGTGTGTCACCGTCTGGCCCCTGGGACCTCTTGCATCCTTCTATCTTCCTGCCATGCTTCTGCTTTCTCTCCCTTCTCTGCAAACTTGATCTCTATTATCCTTTAATGTCACTGACTGCATGTGTCATTCGACAGGCGGCAGAGGCTGATTGCACGCAGACCAAAGCAACACGGCACTGATGTTTTTGAAAGATAATCCTTGCAAATTAGTGTTTGAGACAAATTGGTTGGCAAACAGCGAGGAACCATAGTAACGGGGGGAGATGAGGGTGTGGAATAAAAGTGTCAGCGGAGTAGATGTGGAAGAAGAATTTTGAAAATAACTGATGGGACTTGATAACTAACTGGATATAGCATAAGAGAGGATCAGGGCTGGCAAGAAGGTTTTGAGTTCCAAAGCCCTCGGTAGATGGATAACAATACCACAGGCACAGGAGGGAGGACACAGTGTTGGCATAGGAAGGGTGGCTAGGATAAAAGCAGGTGTACAGACTGAATTTCCCCCACTGAAATAGCATGAAATTCATGCAGTGTGGAAAGAGCTAGGTTACTCAATCATCAGTCAAGGCTTGACTCTAAATTCCATGGTTTTTCATTCATTGGGAAACTTGGGAAATCTTTAAAAAAAATTTTTTTTTAATTATTCCTTGTGGTCCGGGATAAAGCATCGGACTCTCAAGCATGAGGTCCTGAGTTCAGTCCCTGGCAGCACATGTACCAGAGTGATGTCTGGCTCTTTCTCTCTCCTCCTATGTTTCTCATTAATAAATAAATAAAATCTTTTAAAAAATTATTCCTTACTTACTGGATAGAGACAGACAGAAATCAAGAAGGAAGGGGTGATAGGGAGAGACAGAGAGATACCTGCAACGCTGCTTCAACACTTAGGAAGCACCCCCACACACACACAGGTAGGAACCTGGGCTTTGAACCCGGGTCCTTGCACATTGTCACAAGTGCGTTCAAACGATGTGCCACTACCCGGCCCCTAAAAAAAAACAAAAAAAACTTCACGTTGATGTGTAGATATGAGCTTAGTTCAGTTCCCTGAAATGTGGCATTCTGTTACCTCCCCCCTTTTATGCTGCCCCACCCTCCTTCACTCCTTCGGGAGTCATTTCTTGTTTGTGGGACAGGTATTAAAAATCTTGCGGGGGTTGGAGGGGGGTTAGGGCCTGCTTTGGACTTGAATTTATCTGCGTGTTGGAAAGGGTTTCTACGTGCCGTTCTGTCTGCTTGCACAAGCCATGGAAGGTGTGCTGGTTCTTCTAAGCAGCTTGTGGAGCGCCAGGGAAGCGGCTAGAGGAAACGCTTGTTCGTTCTTGGCTGGCTGTGCAGAGTGTAACCAGCGACTTGGCCCAGTTCCTCTCCTTGTTTTCCAGGACTAAGCGGTGACTGGGGACACTGAGGAGAAATTGCTTTGCTTGCTCAATGGCTCGCTTTCTGACTGAACCCACCTGAACTGCAGGAGTCCTTCTCATGTCTGCGTCCCCACACCGGGGCCTTGCCTAAGAGTGAAGCTTGTTCACACGTGGAACAGAAAGGGAGGGGCTGTTTCAATGTGAAGGGCTGAAATATGTTTCTATTTTAAACATCGGCTTCAAAAATGTGTTATACCCCTAACCAAAGGAAACCAACATGGGCCTCTAAAAATAGCCTTTCTTTGTTTGGATAAGGATGAGCTGTCTGCCTTAGTCTTGCAGTTATTATTGCCCCGGGGAGAATTCTCAGAGCACCAGGTCATCTGTATGTTGTGATTTCAGAACCGAGGTGAAACGGAATTTCCAAGCAACTCTTTGGTCCTTATTCTCTGTCAGTGTAATAGTTCTGTTCTGTGGCTCAGTAGGGAGGGATGTGGCATGGGCATGCTGGAATTCCATGTTTAAAATATTTGCTGCCTGCCAGTGCCTGCTTTTCTTCTCCGTTCATGTATTTAAAAACAAATTCATCTTCAAGTGTTGTGAATAATGAAAATGTTCCATAACTAGCCTTATTGACATTAAGTGGTTTCTTATGTCTCTCTCTATACAGCTAGTTGTACCACATGATCTTATCACAAGTTAGTACTAAATCTGTCTATGAATTCAAACTGATTCCTCACGGCACCTAACTGACTTCTTGATACCAAACCACCAGCAATCAAAGAGGTGTGATTCTCCAAAGAAAAATCTCAGGAAGGGAAGTGTAAGAATCTGAAACAGCCTAAGAGTAGTAGGAGGAGGAAGTTGAGTCTCTAAGTTTAGATAAAAGACGCTGAAGGTAGCTTGTATCATGATATCGAGGAAGACTCATTCTCCTTTCATTTTTATTTATTTATTGGAAAGAGAAAGAAATCAAGAGGGAAAAGGGAGAGAGAGAGAGAGAGAGAAGAAGAAGTAGAAGGGGGAGGAGGAAGAAGAGGAGGGAGAGGAAAAAGACATCTGCAACACTGCTTGAGCACTCATGAAGCTTTCTCCCTGTAGGTCAGTACCAGGAGCTTGAACCCGGGTCCTCGTGTTCTGTAATGTGGGCCGCCACTTGGCCCCAAGACTAATTTGCTATAGAAAGGAAGGAACCGCAGAGATGATTTTATCATCTGCAAAGGGCTTGCTCCCAACCCCTGACACGGTGTTGATCATGAACAGGGAGGCCAGGAGTCAGGCTCCTCACAGCTCAGGGGTCACGTGGCCTTTTCGCCAGGGGCAAGAGGTCCCTGAAGGTGACTTCCGTTTGCTGCTAGCTAAGTGGAATCAGCTGTTCCTCCTGTATGATGCCTGAAGTTACACAAAATATCTGTGACCTCAAACCCCCCCCCCCCTTCTCTGTGTAGGCTAGGGCTCAGATGAGTCCAAAAAAAGAACCGACTTTAACCAGTGCCGTGGGAAATCTACTACAGAACAGGGTCCTGGAGGGGACGAGTACGGCCACAAACAAATCAGGTGAGTTGGGGTGAACATCTCGGCTTTCAAATGATGGGGCGCAAGGGGACCGCTGTTGGCTTTGGTGTGAGTCAGCAGAAAGAGTGATGGTGACACTCATTGTCACTGCTGGATGTCAGTGTGTCGCTTGGTTTGAGGCTCATACTCGACCAGGAGTGATAGTGACTAACTAGTTCATCAGGATTAGATGATGGGCATTGTATAAGTTAGAACCGAATAGAGCCGCAGAGCCTAAAACCATCATTTTTCTGGTTTAGTAAAATTGGAAAGAAATCTGGAACAGGAAATAACTGTATGGTAGGTGCGGTGTGCAGGGAAGACAGAGAGAGACAGCTTAACGTTAGACGATGGGCCTTGCGTGCCCGAGACCCCAAGGCACCGCCACATGCCAGAGCTGAGCGGTACTCTCCCCTCTCTCCCTCTGACTGTCCCTGGGAACACAAACCAGGACAATGGAGCAGGAGCTGACTTGGTGGTGGAAGTGGTGTACACACACCTGTCATAGGAAAATGAGAGATTTTATCCATGTGCCAGCAACTGTCTGTACCTCTCAAATTAATAATAAAAAATGAATCTTTTTAAAAAGAAATCAGAGGAACACAACAAAAGTATGATCTTGAATATCTGTACTCTTAGGTTCATCTCACTTTTTTTTCACTATGGTTAAAATATAGAAATAAGGGGGTCGGGCGGTGGCGCAGCGGGTTAAGTGCACGTGGTGCAAAGCGCAAGGACCGGCATAAGCATCCCGGTTCGAGCCCCCGACTCCCCACCTGCAGGGGAGTCGCTTCACAGGCAGTGAAGCAGGTCTGCAGGTGTCTGTCTTTCTCTCCCCTCTCTCTCTGTCTTCCCCTCCTCTCTCCATTTCTCTCTGACCTATCCAACAACGAACAACATCAGCAACAACAATAATAACCACAACAAGGCTGCAACAACAAGGGCAACAAAAGGGGGAAAAATGGCCTCCAGGAGCAGTGGATTCATGGTGCAGGCACTGAGCCCCAGCAATAACCCTGGAGGCAAAAGAAATAAAAAAGAAAAAAAAGAAAGAAATGCCCATTGATGGACATATTTTTAAAAAGACATGGACACATACACATGCACATGCACACAGGCACACACATGCACGCACAGGCCACGCTGTTATAAAAGAAAAGAAAGTCCTACTGCTGATGGCAAGGTAGACAGACATAACAGAGGGCACTATAGAATGATCAAGTAAACAAGGACAAATACTGTACAGCCGAGCATAAAAGTGAAGTTCGAGTCGTGTGAAGACTGCCAGGGCTGGTGGGGGGAAATGGGCAGAGATGGCAGAGGAGCCCAGTGGTCACGCACAGAGGATTAGTTCTGGGATGTGCCTGGCAGCATGGTGAACGCAGTCGGCAGGCCTGTGCTCTGCTGGTTGCTTGAAAGGTTTGCTGAGACAGAGCAGGTCTTGGACGGTCTTACCACACACACACGCACACGCACACGCACACACACACACAGGAAACTGTGTGAGGCAGTTAATTAGCTTTATTGTGGTAATCATTTCACAATATATACACGTGTCACATCTGGGCCAGATGTTCTGCACTGGTCAGCTCCAGCTGCCCTCCCTAAGTGAGCAGTCCAGCAGCTCCCACAGGAAACTGTGACCTACTTTGAGCACTTCTGGGAGCTAGAAGTGCAAGATCCGGGTGCTAACAGTGGATCACATAGAGTAAAGACACGGGAATAGTGCAGATTCAGAGAGAGAGAAGGGGGCGTTCAGGAGGAGGCCAAAGTCTCAGGCTCTCCATCATGAGGTCCTGATTTCTTCTCCACCATCACAGTGCCATGGGGTTTACCACACACCTCACACAAGGTTTTGTATCGTTACACCTCGGCAAGAGGAGGGAAAAGATAGGGACAGGTACCTTATTAAAACAACATAATTTCTCAACAAGGGCAACAAAAGGAAATAAATAAATATTTTTTTAAAACCAACATAATTTCTATAATAAAAAGGCACAGTCCTCACCATAGTGCTTCAACGTACAGGATCAATCTCACTTGATCTTCACCAAAATCTCCCACACGTTTTAAAGGAAACAAGTTCAAAGAGGCTGAATGACAGCTTGAAGCCACCGTGAAACAGTGGATCTAGACTGGTTATCTTGCTGTCTTACCCCCCTTCACTGAGCTGCCTTGATAAATGAGACATTCTTGACAATCAGCACACACACTAGGAAGAGAATATGAATTAGTTCATGACCACGCTGGCACTTTCTTTGGGAGTGTTATATTTCAAGGTGTTTTCAGAACCAGAGTGAGATGGGTCAGCTGGAGATAAGGAGTAGCACAAAGGAGATAGCAAAAGGTTTTCCTGCCTGAGAATCAAACTCCCAGGTTCAATCCTCAACACCACCATAAGCCAGAGCTCAGCAGGGCTTCAGTCTCTCTCTCCTCCCTTGAACTAACTGATTTCTTTAAAGTACTGGTAAAGTTTTAGTATATAAAAGTTCTAAATTAGGACTCAGATCTTAACATGAAAATTCAACATGAAAATTATATGAACAAATGTCAAGGGTGGGGGGGGCATTGGGGTGACTTTAGGGTCCTGTTGCAGGTTGATGGAAAAGGGCCCAAGTTGGGGGTGAGAGTGTTTCGTGGACACCTGTCATGGGAGATGGAAGATCCGTACCTAGGTGTCAATGACTGTACAATAAAATAATAAAATAGAAATAAAATAAGAAAATAGAAATAAAAAACACTGCTGTTCTGATACTTTGTAAAATAAAATTGATAGGCCAGTAGATCTAGGAAAAACAGTTTCATGTTCAGTCTAGACTAGTTAATGGCGGCTTTTATCAAACCTGTCACCAAGTTTGCGGGGGAAAGAATATGCTGGATTCTACACCACTGTGACCACACCTTCCACTACTTTCTTTCACTCTGTATCTTGTTCCATTGCCTCTTCTCTCTCTCTCCCTTCCTTCCTTCCTTCCTTCCTTCCTTCCTTCCTTCCTTCCTTCCTTCCTTCCTTCCTTCCTTCCTTCCTTTCTTTCCTTCTTTTTCTTTTGGCCTCCAGGGTTATTGCTGGGGCTCAATGCCTGCACTATGAATCCGCTGCTCCTGGAGGCCATTTTTGTTGCTGTCGTTGTTGGATAGGACAGAGAGAAATGGAGAGAGGAGGGCAAGACAGAGAGGGGGAGAGAAAGACAGACACCTGCAGACCTGCTTCACCGCCTATGAAGCGACTCCCCTGCAGGCGGAGAGCCGGGGGCTCGAACCGGGATCCTCGTGCCGGTCCTTGCGCTTTGCGCCACCTGCGCTTAACCCAGTGCACTACCTCCCGACCCCGCCCCCCCGTTTTTCTAATCTAGATAAAGATCTATTTGCCAATGTGAATGAAAGAGCCAGACATCACTCTGGCACATGTGATGCCAGGGATTGAACTCAGGACCTCATGCTTGAGAGCACAACGCTTTCCCCACTAGGCCCCGTCCTGGGCCACATGCTCAAGATTTTGCATTAGTTGTGTCCTGTGCTGACCACCAAGACCCTGCTCCGCCAGTGCTCACTCCCTCACTCCTGTTCTTAGCTAAATGTCATCTTCACACTCCACTCGCAGGAACCTCTGATCAATTCCCCCTGATTCAGTTCGAATCCGATCAATTCCCCCTGTGACCCCTTGGTAACACTGATCTTGTGACTGGAACACTGCTCAGCTCTGGCATCTGCTGGTTCCGGGGATTGAACCTAAGATCATGGAGTCTCAGACGTGAAAGTCTCTGTCTCTCTTCACATAACCATTATGCTACAGCTTGTACCTTTGGAAAATAACACTTATCACATCTAGTATTCAGTATTATATGTGTATGTTCATCTTCACCCTCTCCCAAAGGAATATGAGTTTAAAGACGGTAGAATCTGTTTGCTTGTTCATGTTTTATTATATTTCCATTAAGTTGTTGGATTGTTCACATCAAATAAAGGTTTAGAGTTGTTCATATTCTACCTATTACGATTGTTCATATCACAGATGAGGTGCTCAGTAAATACTTCTTGAGTGGAATATATGGGGGGAAAGTAAGTATAGCTATTCTATGATTTCCCAGAAGCTGTTGGCATGTAAATAGAATTATCATCGTGCTAGTTAAGACATAACTGATCATTTCAATCCTGAGATGGTTTAAACTTTAATTTCTTGTCATTTCCTGTGACCTCATGTCTTTATATCGAGTTGTCCCCTATGATGCTGAGCAGGCAATATTTTTTTTCTTTCTATTTTTGCTGTACTGAAAAAAAATAAATAAAAGCCCTTTTCATGGACTCTAGCATGAACTTGCACTGTACACTGTTCTTAGCACTTCATGCACAAATCCATTTAATCCCCCAAGTAACACAAAAGGGTAAACCTCATATCCCCAGTGTGTAGGTGAGGAAACAGAGGGACAGCTTGACAGGGGCTTTACGGGGAATAGTAAAGCCAACTAAGTGTTTGTCTGCTTTGGGAAAAGTGGTTCAGAAAATAGAAACATTAAGGACGTATGAATATATATATATATATATTCATATATATATATATATATATATATATATATATATATATATATATATCCATTGAACATGGTGGAAATAGCTAAGGACACCAAAAATCACTGATGATTGAATCCATGAACGATCGTTGCTGTTCAAGTACCAACTCAATATTATAAATGTATACTTTGGTTTTATTATGAAAACATCATGACTTTTCACATTCCCACAAAGATCCTGTATTTAGGTGGGAAAGGAAAGCGTAAAGCAGTCATCACACATCTGCAACTGGCTATAATCTTGAGGGTTTTTTTAAAAAAATTATTATCTTTATTTATTGATTGGATAGAGACAGTTAGAAATTGAAAGGGGGGGTCGGGCGGTGGCGCAGTGGGTTAAGCGCACGTGGCACAAAGCGCAGGAACCGGCGTAAGGATCCCGGTTCGAGCCCCCGGCTCCCCACCTGCAGGGGAGTCGCTTCACAGGTGGTGAAGCAGGTCTGCAGGTGTCTGTCTTTCTCTCCCCTTCTCTGTCTTCCCCTCCTCTCTCCATTTCTCTCTGTCCTATCCAACAACGAATTGCGTCAACAAGGGCAATAATAATAACCACAACGAAGCTACAACAAGGGCAACAAAAGGGGGAAAAAATGGCCTCCAGGAGCGGTGGATTCATGGTGCAGGCACTGAGCCCAGCAATAACCCTGGAGGAGGAAAAAAAAAAAAAAGAAATTGAAAGGGAAGGGGGAAATGGAGAGGAAGAGAGACAGACACCTGCTACTCTGTTTTATCACTCGCAAAGCTTCCCCCCTGCAGATGGGGACCGGGGGCTTGAACCCGGGTCCTTGCACATTGTAACAGGTGCACCACCAGCGGGCCCCATTTTGAGAGGTTTTCGGTAAGAGAGATTGGTGTACTGTGTACTGGCTGCATGTCAGCTTCTCAAGAACCTTTCCACAACAACTTCAGAGCTCTGCTGGGAAAGTTTTATTTGGGGGTTGACGGTTTGTCGTATAGTCACTGGCACATGGTCACACGCGGTCATCTTCCCGTGACAGGTGTTTGCAGAGCTCTCTTCTCCTCAGCTTGGGTCAGTTCCCACCATCCTGTACCAGGACGCCAAAGTCCTTTCACCTCCTCCTTTCCATTCCTTCCCGTCTGCCTTAGTGCCATATACCACGCCCTGCTGGTGTTCTGTGTATGAATGAGATAATCTGGTATCCACCCTTCTCTTTTTGGCTTATCCCACTTCACATGATTTCTTCAAGTTTCTGTTCAAGACGAGGCAGAAGAACTAGCATACCCCCAGGGTATTCATAAGTGGTGAAGCAGGTCTGTAGGTGTCTCTGTCTCTCTCTCCCCCCCTCTTATTTCTCTCTGTCCTATTCAATAAAAAAAAAAAAAAGGTGAAGAGGAGGAGGAGGAGGAGGAAGGAGAACTAACATACCCCTTGTAGCAAATAAGCATCAAAATGTCTACTGTTGGGGCTCGGTGCTGGCACACCTGTTTGAGCACACATGTTACAGTGTGTAAGGACCTAGGTTCAAGCCCCCAGTCCCCACCTGCAGGGGAAAAGCTTTGAGAGTGTTGAAGCAGAGCTGCAGGTGTGTCTCTGTCTCTCTCCCTTTTCTCTCTTTCTCCCCTTTCCCTTTTGATTTCTGGCTGTCTCTAGCCACCAAATAAAGATAATTAAAATAAAAAGGTGTCTACTCTTGATACTTTAAAATAAATAGAACTTTTATGTTATTGTATAACATTAAAAACCCTTCTCTCTCTCTTCTTTCTTACTCTCTCTTGTTCAAGATTATATGTATGAGGGAGACACACACACCTGGTTGAGCACACATGTTATAATGCACAAGGACCTAGGTTCAAGCCCCCAGCACCCACCTGCAGGGGAAAAGTTTTGTGAGTTGTGAAGTAAGGCTGCAGGTGTCTCTCTCTCTTTCCTACCCTCTTGATTTATGGCTATCTCTAATAAATAAATAAAGATAAATAAATTAGAGAGAGGAGAGAGACTAATGAGCTCTGGCATGTGGTAATGCCAGGACTTGGACCTGTTACTTCAGGGAGTGGGATAGGGTTCAGGCCTGAAAATCTGGCATGCTGCCCCAGCTGTCTCTCTAGCCCACACTTTCTATTCCTGTGTTGTGTTTTGATAGTTTAATTCACAGTTACTTTGCGTAGTCACTCCCTTTTGATAAAATGCTGGTAGGACAGAGGACTTTACAGCAGAGTTTAAGAAAACTAGTTCTCTTGAGAATTCAGTCCCACAGCACAATGGAAACAAAAACCAGACTATAGCATGGATTCCTATGTCAGTCTCGTACCTCCATATCTAACTGCTGTCTGAACCAAGGGAAAGAGTCCATTGCTGACGAGATAGACCCTTGGGGGAAAGGCATCTCATTCATTTTCTCCTAGGAGGCAGGAAAAAAAAATTTTCGAAGACATGAAATATTCATGGTACAACTAGAAAGCTGGAGCAGTAGTGAGAGAGATGAGAGTCTGGTTGGATGAAGGGTAGGCGGCCTGAGGTGGTCATTCTAGGGGCTTTGCCTGGCTAAGGGACAGGGCAGGCCAAAAGGGAGATGCCGGATTTCATCATCATTTGGCCCAGTGTCGAGACTGAGTATTTGTCTATAAGTATAAAATGAAACAGAAAGAATAGTCTTTTCGAATCCAGTGTGAGAATTTCATAAAAATCCCCTTCTTTTTTCTTTTTAATGTTTTATTTTCCACAATGACAAATCTGTTTATGTCTGCAAAGGATTAGCAGCAGACCCTGCTTCTGGACCAAAACTCAGACAAGGATTTACTAAACCTTCTAAAAGAGATTAACTCCTAGAAGCCAGGTAAGATGATAACATCCTAATTCAGGTGTTCTTATCACCTATTGTGCAGAAACAGCAAATGAGCCTTTACGAAAACACAATCTATAGCAGGAAAACAAACAAATAAAACATTGGCAAGCCCTTAGTGACGTATACTCTAGAAACATACTTTTTTTTAAGCATGTAATTTGAAGATGATTTCAATTTTCTCTTATTCTTAACGGGACAAAGAATAATTCCTCCTTTTGAGGAGTTAATTATTGCCCTTTTCCCAAACACAAAGAAGGTTAGTTCTCTGACACCAACATAGAGTAGGATTGCTGTGAATTAGAGACTTCTTTTGATAGTGTGAATTATTTGTTGGAGTAACGAAAATGTAAAGAGACTTAATATTAACATTCTTGCTGTGGAAACAGTAGAGTTATAAAATAAATGTCTTTTGCTTTTATATTTTAGGCTTGGTCCCTAAAACGCATGAGACTAGATGGCCATGTGCTCAAGAAAGCTACCCAAGGAGAAGGAACAGCAGCCATCTCTTCATGTGCCCATGAGTCCTCTCAAAATATCATGCAGAACGAGCACAAACTAACTTCAAATTTTATTTACTTCTAAGAATTTCAAAACAAGAGCATGAAAGAAAAACATTCAGTGTCTGTAACAGTGCTTGGTTGAAAGTTTATTTTCTTTAAATTAAAAACAGTTAGTATCAATTATATTGTGGTGCTGGGTGGTGAACCCAGGACCTCATGCCTGCAATGTAACATTGAGATGCCTCCTGGCCCAATTTTTTTTTCAATTTTTATAAAAAGGAAACACTGGCAAAAACCATAGGATAAGAGGGGTACAGCTCCACACAATTCCCACCACCAGAACTCCGTATCCCATCCCCTCCTCTAATAGCTTTCCTATTCTTCCCCCCCCCCCAACTTCTATATTTCCTTAGAGATGGTGAGGAGGAGAGAGAAACCAAATCACAGCTTCACCATTCATAGAATTCTGCTGTATTTATTCATGGCCTTTCAGTGTGGTTCTGGAAGTGTGTGAGCTCAGACCTCTTCCCTGATAAGCCACCTCCTAGTTCCCTGAAGTTATTTTATTTTTACTGGAAATGTAATAGTCTTTTAAGGAAAATGTTTCTTTCCCAAAAAATAATTTTGATCCATACTGCCAGTGGGGGAGAAGTGATAGGGGAAAGATGCTCAGACGGCTCTGAACTCCAACTCCATCGGGAACCAGAGAGACAGAAGGACAAAGGGAGGGTCACTTAGATGTAATAATAATAGGTGCATGTGTGATTGGAAAAGAGAAGAAGATGGGACCTTTAAAGGGGGGAGGGGCAAATATATGCAAATATAGAAAGGTAGTTGTAGAAATTATAGTCAACCCGTAATCTGCAACCTTAGGAGAAACTGTCGTAGCTTCCGATGGAGGGATTGGAGATCCAGAACTCTGATGGTGGGAATGATGTGGAGTTGTATCCCTGTTATCTTGTAACTTTGTAAATCAAGATTAATTAATTAATTATTTAATTAATTTAAAAAAGAGGTTTTAAAAGTTGAAAAAAAAGAAAATGTTACTTGATATGAGAATTTCAGTAAAAACTCTTTGGAGTGTTAACAATTTTATTAGTAAGATTATTTTTTTATCTTGTGTAATCTCTGCTTTGATATTTGATTCTAGTAAATATTTGATTCTAGTAAATTCTAGTAATAACTACATTCATTTTGTGGATAGTCATTGAGAATTATGGCTTTTATTTATTATTATTATTATTTATTATTTTACCAGAGCAATGGTCAGCTCTGGCTTACAGTGGTGCGGGGATTGAACCTGGGACTTCAGAGCCTCAGGAATGACAGTTATGCTATCTACCCCTGCCCCGAGAATTACGGCTTTTAGTCGGGCAACATTGCACTGCAGAATGATATGTTTCAGGAGTAGGTCACTGAAAATCAGTATGTGTCTATTACTTTAAAAAGTGATAGAAAATTCAGCCCTATTATACTTCACCATACATGTGTCTTTTAAAAAATTTATTATCTTTATCAGGTAGAGACAGCCAGAAATCGAGAGGGAAGGGGGTAATAGGGAGGGAGAGAGACAGAGAGACACTGTTTCGCCTCTTGTGAAGCTTTTCCCCATGGAGGGGGCTTGAACCCTGGTCCTTGTGCATTGTAACAGGTGTGCTCAACCAGGTGCACCACCACCCGACTCCACACTTGTCTTTTTCACTCCAGTTTATACCCTTATTCCACTGTTTGCCTTCGTTCCAGTGCCCACTAACTGGGTTTGCAGTCTTACTTCGTCTGTCTGTTTTTGCCCACGTAGCACATATGGCGGAGATCATGCAGTGTTTGTCTTTCTCCTCCCTGGCCTATTTTACTAAGCAAGATACTCTCTAGCTCCACCCTTGTCTTTGCAAATGACAAGAGCTCATTTGTTTTAAAGAGCTAATTTGTATCCGGTTCTGTGCATGTACCGTATCTTTATCTGTTCTGCAGGCAATGGATATTATGTTGGTTCCAACTCTGCAGTACTGTAGAAAGTATCTTTATCTGTTCTGCAGGCAATAGATATTATGTTAGTTCCAACTCTCCAGTACTATAGAAAGTGCTTCCATAGACATGGAGTGTCCACTTCTCTTGGAATTGAATCACTCTTGTTTGGAGTACAGAGATGTCTGTGTTCAGTGCAGACGTGGAAATCACAGAGCTGTAATTTATACGCCGGTGTGTGCAGTTCGCGGGGAAGCATTCCTGCGGAAGGGACTGGTCATAATAACCTCTCCGTTCCAGGGGGAGAGTGCAGTCAGAGGCTTCAAGCCATTTATTTATTTATTTATTTATTTATATTTATTATTTATGTATGTATTTATTTATTTATAATAGCCTAATCAGAAGCCAACTGCTCATTGTAACACTGCCCGGAGTCATATAGCCCTATCAGGAGGCAGTGTCTCAATTATTCCTTCTCTTGCCAGCTTTTTCCCGCCTTATTTTTTATTTAATTAAATTAATTTACTAATTATTATTATTATTATTATTTTACCAAAGCACTGCTCAGCTCTGGCTTTTGGTAGTGCAAGGGATTGAACCTGGGACTTTGGAGCCTCAGGATGGAAAGCCTGTTAGCATAATCACTATGCTATCTCCCCTGCCCCACCCCAGTTATTTTTTAAACATTTTATAATGGACTTCTAAACTTTCCTCCCATTCTAAGATCCCTAATCTCTTCTGCTCTGTTCCTACTTTTCGGTTCCTGTTCACTAACCATGTTGTCTCAATTTATGTCCTGCCACCTTCCAGACACCAAGTTGCAGACACTACCATGACTCCACCCTGACTTCTCTGGGGAGATGACCTCACCAGTGTGCCCTGGAACTTCCCCTCCCCAGAGCCCTGCCCCACTAGGGAAAGATAGAAACAGGCTGGGGGGTGTGGATCCACCTGTCAACACCCATGTCCAGCGGAGAAGCAATTACAGAAGCCAGAACTCCCACCTTCTACATCCCCAAACAATTTTGATCCACACTCCCTGTGGGGGAGAAGTGATAGGAGGAAGAGGATAAGAGGGCTCTGAACTGCAGCTCCATCAGCTCTCGGAGAGAGAGGACGAAAAGTGGAGAGATGTGTGGCTGTAGTAATAGGGTTGTGTGTAGCTTGGAGGGGAAGAGAGGACTGGACTTGGAAGAAAAAGGGGGCAATTGTGTCCAAATGTAGATGGATAGTTGTAGAGGTGACAATTAACCCATGTCTGCAGCCTTGGGAGAACCGCGGTGGTTTGCAATGGAGGGACTGGGGATTCAGAGCTCTGGTGGTGGGAACGGTGTGGAATTATACCCCTGCTGACCATAATTTTGTAAATCAATATTGACCCACTAATAAAAACAAACCAATATAGGTTACAGAGTATAGTCCCACACTGTCCCCACCACCACAGTTCTGTGCCCCGCACCCTCCCAGTCTTAACCACCATAATTCTCACTGCCTTAGGGACAGTTTGTTCACTTCTGTTTTTATTTCCCCAAGTTCATGTAGTCCAGTTCTTTCGATCCCACACACGAGTGAAACCATCTGGCTTCACCTTTTATTGTTCTCAGCAGAATCACCTCAAGTTTCAACCGCCTGTGTGGAAGGACTTAATGCTCTCTTTTCTGATTGCAGAGTACTACTCCAGAGAGTGTATATGCCATAACTTCTTTACCCAGTCATCTGTCAGTTGCCGTAACTTCTTTACCCAGTCATCTGTCAGTGGGCATTTCAGCTGCTTCCACTCTTTGGCTGTTGTGCAGAATGCATCTATAAATACAGCAGTGCAGGGGGTTGGGCTGTAGTGCAGCGGGCTAAGTAAAGTGTAAGGATCCTAGTTCGAGCCCCCACCCCCCCGGTCCCCATCTGCAGGGGAGTCGCTTCACACTTGGTGAAGCAGGTCTGCAGGTGTCTGTCTTTCTCTCTCCTTCCCTGTCTTCCCCTCCTCTCTCCATTTCTCTCTGTCCTATCCAACAATGATGACATCAATAACAACAGCAGTAATAACTACCACAACAATAAAAAAAAAAAGGGCAGCAAAAGGGGGAAAAAAATACAGCAGTGCACATGCCCCTTTACATGGGTCTTTTCCCATGCTTTGGATAAATGCTTAGGACTGTTATTGCCGGACCATAAAGTATTTCCATGTTTTAATTTTAATGATGATATACTTGCTCTGCAGAGTTTATGGTGAACCCCTGATTTTTAGCTTTAAAAATAATATTTAGAAAAAAAAAAAGAAAGACACCTGCAGATCTGCTTCATGACTTGGGAAGTTTTGCTGGGGCTTGGTGCTAGGAATCCAGGAATCCTTGTGGCCAAGGTTTTCATTTTACTGGATAGGACAGAGAGACATTGAGGGAGGAGGGGAAGTAGAGAGCCAGGCATATGCAGACCTGCCTCACCGCATGTGAAGCATTCCCACTGCAGGTGGGGATCTGGAGGCTCGAACCAGGATCCTTCGTACTGTGTGCACTTGACTGGGTGTGCCCCCGCCTGGCCCCCTAAAGGCTTTTATATCTTGGTGCAATTTCACTTTAGGAACCAAATGCTATTTTTAAAGGTCAAGTTAATTAGGCTTTTTTGTTTGTTTGTTTGTTTGGCAGCAGAGGTGGTGGTGGTGGTGGTGGTGGTCTCCTAGGGTCTGACTGAAAACCACGGAGCCACGTTAAAGTATCTGTCTAGGATTCATTGCTAGGTGTTTTTACAGTTTTAATTGGAGAGTTTCGCTCCTCTCTCTTCTGACTCCATCTCTGAGCACCAGCAGGATCGTACTGTGCAGAGGGAAGACGGTTATTGGAGCTGATTCATACCTCCCGGAGTAGCAGATTCCTACTGATGAAACTTCATCCACACTCCTTCCTCTCACGGCCTCCCCTGAGCTGAAACTGAAGTAAGTATTCCCCAGATCAGCCCCACAAGCGGTCCCCAGATCAGCCCTCTGGAATCTTGTCCACAATGCCCGTGATCTTTGATGGGCCTCGGCTGTGAGTTAGGGTGTCTCACAGTTATTAGTGGCTTTCTGATGGGCAAATGAATTCAACACTTCCCTTTCTCTCTCTCTCTCTCTTTTATAACTGAAGCTTTCTTTCTTTTTAAATATTTAATTGTTCATGAAGATAGAAGAAGAGAAAGACAAAAGAGCCAGAAATAACTCTGGTGCACATGCTGCCGGGGACTGAACTCGGGACCTTGCCCTTGAGAGTCCAGTACTTTATCCCCTGTGCCACCTGCTGGACCACGCGCTTCCCTTTCTCTACCCACCTCCACCCTAGCTAGAGGTAAAATGATTAGACACATCAGATGCAAGAAGGTGTAATACTTTCTGAAGAAATAAAGGAGTAGACACTGTTTATTTTCTTTCAACCGGATCATGGTGGGCCAGAGATGACTAAGCTTCGGCAGTTAGTACTCTGATGCACATACCAGAAATCTAGGCAACTTCATAGTGTTGTCATTTCAAAAAATAATTCCTTAGGTTTGTGAAGTTGATTGAAGCATACAGACTTCTACACTGCATTATTAACTGTAATGGTCAAATTAACTTATCTTAGTTCTCTTTAAAAAAAAAAAAAAGCGGGAAGGGGCCAGGTGGTGGTGCACCTGGTTGAGTGCACATGTTACAGTGCGCAAGGTCCCAGGTTCGAGCCCCTGGCCCCCACCTGCAGGAGGAAAGCTTCATAAGTGGTGAAGCAGGGCTGCAGGTGTCTCTCTGCCTCTCTCCCTATCACCCCCTTCCCTCTCAATTTCTGACTGTCTCTATCCAGCAAATAAAGATGAAACAAATTAAAAAAGAAATAAAGTGGGAATCGGGTGGTAGCACTGCGGGTTAAGCGCCCGTGGTGCAAAGTGCAAGGGCCAGCTCAAGGATCCCGGTTCGAGCCCCCGGCTCCCCACCTGCAGGGGAGTCGCTTCACAGGCGGTGAAGCAGGTCTGCAGGTGTCTGTCTTTCTCTCCCCCTCTCTGTCTTCCCCTCCTCTCTCCATTTCTCTCTGTCCTATCCAACAATGACGACAACATCAATAACAACAGCAATAATAACTACAACAATAAAACAGCAAGGACAACACTAGGAAATAAATAAAAAGTACTCTAATCGCTGCTGCAGGCAGCTCTCAAAAGTTTTTCCTGCGAGGGGTGCAATGGCCAGGAGGGGGCGTGAGTGAGCTACAGGAGGACGCTCACGGGGTTCCTAGTCTGACATGATCCCCGGTGCCGCCACGCAGTGAGTAAAGACAGCGAGATCACATGCAGAATTTGCACAGTTTATTATATGTAAGATATATATTCATATAGAAAGCATCTAAACACAAGACAAAGAGCTTTAAAAGAAAAGATTAGGTTGTACATTTTTAAAAACTCATTCAATACCAAATCCAAGACAGATCACAGTTACATTGTAAACTGTTTTCTTCATAAAGCTAATGTTGCCTTAATGACGAATTTTAAATGCACTTGTTGATGAGCAATGATAATTCAGCAGTTACACAGAGTAGTACTTTAAGCCAGATAAAGCAAAGAAAAATTCTTGTTTAATATAGATATATATATATATATTTAAATTCCAGTAATAGCTTCTTAAATTCATGTTAAAAATATAATCAATACTAAAGGCAGCAAAATGCTTTTCTTGGCTGATGCCTTGATTACTTTACCACTTAACCAGGTTACACAGTGTTTTTTTTTTATAGTCTGTTTTTAAAATTTTTTTATGTTTTTTTTTTTTCCTGTCAGGTATAACTGACAACTATTGAAAGATACACGAAGTGAAAACTCACATTGTCGCACCTTGTGGAAAATATTCAAACTACATTTAAAATGCTTTTTTTTTTCTTGTTTTTTAATGGAGACGTCTATTATTCCACAAGAAATCGTTTTTGTAAAACTACAGGCTGTCTATGGCAAGAGGAACTAAACTACATCCAACCAGGACGGTAGAAAAATCCCTGAAAAGAAACTCACAGCCTAGTTACATATGCAATAAGGTTATATGCTTTTATCTCCAAAGCCCTCCCATTGTAGGGAATGCCATAACTTCCAGACTTCCTCCCCAAGAGGCAGTGCCTCACAAGCTCATTCGATCAAGGTGTGATGATGATGGCTTACGATTCAATAGGACAAATATCTAGATATAGCAGCCCTCGTATGGATGTCGATCGTAACGACACAAATAAACAGTTCCAATAGAGAATACTTGCTGATTACATCATTTGGTACGAAGCATAATAAACAACGCGGGACAGATTGGCACAAACACATGCAGTTCAAGAACTCTCTTATCTCAAAGCCGTTCCCAATCCCAAATCTTTCCTTGTATGCTAGCTGACGTTCAAAGGGTTTCTCTTAAACACCTGGCAGAATCGGGATGCCTACAAGCCAGTCATCTGAACGCGTGGTGGAAATGAGGCAAGATGGCTGGCCCCGCAGTGGCAGAGAACACATGCGGCAGAGGGGGCAGAGCCAGCTGGCCCAGGCTCATGGCGAGGGAGGGGTCCTGCTGCTGCTGCCCCAAACAGCCTAATCGATGGGGCAGCGATTCCCCGGGCCCCAGGGTGAGAGTACCATTCCCAAAGGCGTTCTGGGCGGCAGGTGGCAGCTGCCAGAAGCCCAACAGCGGGGAAAGGTCCAGAGAGGCGGGTATGGTTAGGTTCACGGCATCCGCCGACAGCTCCTTGGGCAGGTTGATCTTAGCAGCACTGCCCTTAGCCAGGTCAAAACCTGGACTGAGCTTCAGAGGGGACTGAGGCTCTTGCAGAGGGAAGTCCTCCAGCAGATTAACATTGCAATAGCCTTTATTCTCCTGTTTGATGGGCATGCTTGCAAGTGGAGGGTACGAGGTAGCGGCGGTGTTGTACTTGTGGTTGTGGAGGGCCGGGGGAGAGTTAGGGGGAGCTGGCATGGGGTGGAGTGGGGCCAGGGGCTCTGGCAGCGGCTGAATGGGCTGCAGAGGTGGCTCTGGGTGATTGCTGGGGAGGGTGTGGACCTCGACCTGCAAGCTGCTGGCTAACCCGTTCTGCACAGGGGCCCCCAGGGGGAAAGGAGACAGAGTGGTGGTCGCCTTCAGCTGAAACTGGGGGGAGATGGCATGCAGGGTGCTCAGCAGGTCTCCAGGCTGCAGACTCTCCCTCATCAGCTCCTGCGAGTGGGTCTTCTTGGTGTGGCGGGTGAGGTGGTCTTTGCGGCCAAATCTCTGGGCGCAGAACTGACACAGGAAGTCCTTGCAGCCTGTGTGGACCACCAGGTGGCGCCGGACATCTTTCCTGGTGTAGAAGCACCTCTCGCAGTGGTCGCACTGGTGCTTCTTCTCCCGGGCTCCGTGGTGGGGCTTCTCTTCGGCGTGGGCCTTGAGGTGGTCGAGCAGCACCTCCGTGCTGCCCAGCTCCAGCGCGCACACCCCGCAGGTGAGGTCGCCGCTGCTGGCCGCGTGCAGCGCCAGGTGCCTCTTGTAGCCCAGCACCGTGTGATACTTCTTCCCACACTCCTCGCACCCAAAGGCCATTTTGTTAGGGTCATGGGTCTGGAGATGATTTTTCAGGTGGTCTTTCCGGTTGAATGTCTTCTCACAGTGAGCACACTGGTGAGATTTCTGGGGTGAGTGGGTCGCCATGTGCCTGTCCGGGAAAAAGAAAAAAGCAAGTCCATGGTAGGCTTCATTATTATTATTATTATTTTAAAGAGTTGAATAAAAAGGTGGGGTTGGGGAGGGGGGAGAGAAACACAGAACGTAGGTGGAGGAAGCGGCATGGAATTATACCCCTAGTAGCTTACATACTCTTGCAAATCACTATTCAATCACTGATTCGTTTTTTAAAAGTTGAATGGAGAAACAATATTAAAACGTTCTTAGTGTTTTTGTCCCAAGTGCTGATAAAGAGATCACTTTCATTGTATAAGACTTTCCTAATACTTTTCCAATTCTGCAAATGCAAAAACCGTTGTGATGTTAACACCTATAAAAAAAAAAAAACTTTTCCTAGTGTGTAGGGAGGGGTAGCTGAATAAGTACGAGTATTTTTAAAATGTGGTCATGGAAGATATCTTTCACGGAGGGGGCAATGGTCATTCTATGCTTTTTGGAAATTCCTAAATTTCAAAAAAAAAAAAAAAAACAAAGAGACCCAATTTGCCTGCTATCACTGTCCTCCCCTCAGCTTTAACTTACTGTTTCTAAATCCACTTTCTCTTTATCCTGATTAAGACACTGAGCTCAGGTTATAGGCAAAAATACTAAACACCTCGGAGAGTGTTCCAGCAGACCCAGAATGCCAGCCTCGCCACCCGGGCCCTGGCCCTAAGCTTTGAGCTTCCCACACGATCTGTGCTGAGTCTGGTTTCCTCTCCCTCACACTTCGCTGCCTGCTGTGTCTCTGGTATTCACAGGTGTGCACCTGGGACTCCCTCAACCTGCTCCTTGAAGGCCGTCAGTCATGGCGCTGACGACATCCAGACGGATTTTTCTATTAGGGATAAGTTGCTATTCCTAACGCAGTTATGCGTCTTTAACTGAGGTTTGGGGACAAGCCCTAGTCATCCGAGTCTATATGGAATTTGAAAGCAGCCATTTTACAGGAATTAGTTCTGAAAGATCACCTCTATTCTATCATAGCTCCATTGAATTCTAAAAATCTAAACTGTTGGGAGTCAGGCAGTAGCGCAGCGGGTTAAGCGCAGGTGGCGTGAAACGCAAGGACCGCAAGGACCGGTGAAAGGATCCCGGCTCCCCACCTGCAGGGGAGACACTTCACAAGTGATGACACAGGTCTGTAGGTGTCTGTCTTTCTCTCCCCCTCTCTGTCTCCCCTCCTCTCTCGATTTTTCTCTGTCCTATCTAACAACGATGACAACAATAATAACTACAACAATAAAAACAAGGGCAACAAAAGGGGGAAATAAATAAGTAAAATTAAAAAAAAAACCTAAGCTGATAAAAAAAATCAGAAACCCCTGAGTTTTCATCTGAGGAACCTTATGAAAGTTCGTTTTAATGTCTTAGTGTCATTTAGTGCACCAAGTTCTGTGTGCTGGAACGTCTTACAGAACATGAGCCCGTGTTACAGGTTTGCAGGCACCACACAGGTTGTTTTGTGTCCCCTCCTGATTATATATATAAACCTCTGAGGAGTTTTGTCTTTTGAGGCTAAAGTCTGTCTTATTGACAACTTAAATGCAGCTGTACCCTTGTTAACCTGTGGCTAAAGAGCTTCTGGATATGAAAGATTTCAGTGTGTTTCACCCACGAGTACTGACACGCCACACTTCTTGACCTGTGCTGTCTCTTCTTGATTCTTTTCTAGAGGCGGGCCTGCAGAGGGCTTTGGAGAGGCGACTGTTCACACAGTGGTGACCTCTAGTAGGGGCAGACCGGAAGCCCACTCAAAACATAAAGGTTATCGGAGTCAACATACCCTTTTCCTAAGGTCAAAGCAAAACCTCGTATCTCCTTTCTCTCTCTCTCTCTCCATATATATATATATGGTGTGAGTTATGTATGTGCAGGGCTTATAAAGAAAATTAAGGCACTCCTACTCTGCAGAACACCAGAGCTAGTTCTGCAAAGGGAGACACATTCCATATGGGTTCTGTAAGACAAGGCCAAGCGGTGCTGGCGTCAGGAACTGCTGTCCTAGCCATCTGAGCTATCTGCCGCTCTCTCTCCGTTGCAGGTTTATTTCAATACACTGAGGCTGCAGACAGGAACCGAAAGAGCCTGTCAGAAGCTTGGTAATCAGCATCTTATACAGGCTCATAGAAGAAGACACCTGAGTGGGGACAGGTCTCAAATGGAGCGTCATTTTTCTTTCTACTTGGTTCAGAACTAGTGAATAGGACCCCTAAGCTTCCTTGGATCTTTGAATCTTGCTTCTCTCCTCTTTATTTTTTGTGGAGATTCCCCCCCCCCCATCTGCTTAGATCTCATTCTATCCCATGGACAGCTCAATGCCATATATACAATTCTGAACCTGGTAGTTCATTCAGCAGTTAAGGAAATTATTGAGAAAGAAAGGAGAATGAGAAAGCGAGATAGGCGATGCCAAGGACTGAAGACAAGACCACACGCATGCAAGACTTGTGCTCTGCCTCTTAACTGCCTCCCCAGACACTGGCCCGGATTTTCAAGGCCTCCTTTCTCACCCGTCTCCTGGCCTACCTTTGAGAAGGGGACAGAGAAACTCGTGATGCCTGACCAGTAACGCCCCTGCTGAGACTTGACCAGTTCTGAATTTCGTCAAAGTGCCTTTGCCTAGCCTCCGATGCTCCCCTTCACTGCTCATGCAACTGTCCTAGTGCAGAAGATTCTCACCCTAGAATCGAAATCACTCCCGACAATGTCTTTCCATCCTTCAACTTCTCTTAACTCAACCCACAAAGCCACTGGTATCAGTCCGCTCTACAGACAGAACCATGTTGCAGTCATCATTGTAGGATGTCATCTGGCTCCTATCAGTGACCCTAGAACTCTCTGGGGTAGTGGCTCCCCAACGCGGGACAGTGGTGTGCCTTGCCAGGCTATCTAGTCTTATCCTGCGCTGCCCTCACCTCTCTGCTTCCCTCATCCACGCTGTGAGTGCTCATATTCTCTGTTCTAGTGTAGCAGCTGAATTATTTTTCCCAGCCTCTGCTTATATAAGATGGAGTTTATGTTGCAACTGAGGGCAGTGGGGTAGAATGCCACCCTTAAAAAAATAATAATAATAAATAAAAGCCCTAATGTCTCCCACTGCCTCCCCATTGTTCCTCTCTCAGAACATAGCCTGGAGTCAGAGAGGCAAGTCATGTCCGTGGCTGTGGGGTGGAAGGCTGTTCTTACATAAAGTCCACTTCCCTTTCTGCCTCACTTCACACCCTTAACGGAACCAGTCGCTTCCCTTGCTCAGAACCACCACCTCCTAAATGTGGCTTAATATATCTTCTTCAGAGTGGCTGAGGACTCCTGCCATGCCACTGTCTTCCCCACACATCTGTCCCCGTGTGGTTTTCACAGTCACAGTGTCCTCACTGTGGCTTCACCCTGCCTTCAGTGCTCAGTTAGTTAATAAGTGCTGTGTGCACACAAGCAGCTCGTTGCGAGACAGAAGGCCTCGGCAACATCATCAGGGCACACAGTAGGTGCTCAGGACTCGATATTCATGGTGACTCGAGTCTGCTCTGCATGCACAGCACATCTGGGTTTTAAAATGAGCTGCCACGGGCTTATTTTGAAAAAAAAAAATCAATGCATTCTCTTACATTATATTTAATCATGGTGTTCTGAAGGAATAGATCATTTATAAGGTAATTATCATTTATAATTATAAGATAATTTACATCTTTTTTTTAATTTAGTTGACTTCCTCCAGGGCACTGCAGGTTTTAATAACCATGCTATCCATGTTAATACCGCTCAGATGGAAATCCTCTCTTGCTAAACGTCGGCTTTCACCTATGCATTATTTATAGGTGCGGAGTGCCTCCGTTGAAGCTTCACAGCTCAGTTCATGGCCATAAGCAGCAAGTGACACATCTCCCTTAAGCAGAGACCAGGAGAGGTGCATGTCAGGCGGCGCCTGTGTGTGCGGCTCTGAAGACACCATGCATCTACTCTCAGACCCTGTGCCCTGCCGCCTGCCATGGTACAAACAGCCTTTGATGGCAGAAGCTGCCTCTCACATATTCATTTCCCTGGTGGAAGCAAATACCTAGCAGGTACTCAGGAAATAATTCAGCCTAGATGTACTATTAAAAATATAAAATAGGGGGCCGGGCGGTAGCGCGGCGGGTTAAGCGCACATGACACAAAGCGCAAGGACCAGAGTAAGGATCCCGGTTCGAGCCCCCGGCTCCCCACCTGCAGGGGAGTCGCTTCACAGGCGGTGAAGCAGGTCTGCAGGTATCTGTCTGTCTCTCCCCCTCTCTGTCTTCCCCTCCTCTCTCCATTATCTCTGTCCTGTCCAAAAATGACAACAATAACAACAACAACAAAGATAAACAACAAGGGCAACAAAAGGGGAAAAAAATAGCCTCCAGGAGCAGTGGATTCATAGTGCAGGCACCGAGCCCCAGCAATAATCCTGGAGACAAAAAAAAAAAAAAAAAAGGCAAGTTGGGTGGTAGCTCAGCGGGTGGCGCAAAGCAAGGACCGGCATAAGGATCCCAGTTTGAACCCCTGGCTCCCCATCTGCAGGGGAGTCGCTTCACAAGAGGTGAAGCAGGTCTGCAGGTGTCTCTCTTCCTCCCCCCCCTCTGTCTTCCCCGCCTCTCTCCATTTTCTCTCTGTCCTATCCAACAACAACAACATCAATAATAATGACAACAATAAAACAAGGGCAACAAAAGGGAATAAATAAATAAATATTTTTTAAAAAAGAAAATAGTTGATCTGCTTAAAACTGTTGGTTACTCTTTTTCCTTTCTATCCATGGATACATCATAATTGCCTTTCAAAATTTGACTACGTGTAGTTTTAGACACTAGTGGAAAAACTGCTTTGGCAACCTACACTAAGAGGTACTTTCCTCTCTCAACCTTCACTGTTAGGACTCGGACAGTCCCTGAATATTTCCCACCTGAACGATTCCAATCTTGAATTTGTCTACTTCTCTCTTTCCCAAATTACGGCACTGTCACCATCCCGATATGCGAATACAGTCCTATTTTCACCACTTGGCTGTAGCAGAATAAGACTAACTCCTCAGGGCGTTGGTTAACGTTTGATCTGAGCTGCCTCCTTCTTGCCTACACGTGGAGAGGAGCCCCGTGCACTACTGTCTGTGCACATGTGCTCTCAGGACAAGGCCTTTAACTCCCCTGCTACTTCCTGTCTGTCCACTTTCAATGCCATTCCTGTGCAAGCTGTGCCAAGGTCACAGCTTGCACTCCTTTTGCCTCCAGGGTTATTGCTGGGGCTTGGTGCTTGCACTAGGAATCCACCGTTCCTGGAGGCTATTTTTTCCCATTTTGTTGCCCTTGTTGTTGTGCTTATTGTAGCTGTTATTGTTATCATAGCTGTTGTTGTTGTTGGATAGGACAGAGAGAAATGGAGAGAGGAGGGGAAGACAGAGAGGGGGAGAGAAAGATAGACACCTGCAGACCTGCTTCACCGCCTGTGAAGCGACTCCCCTGCAGGTGGGGAGCTGGGGGCTCGAACCGGGATCCTTCCGCCGGTCCTAGTGCTTTGCGCCATGTGTGCTTAACCCACTGCGCTACTGCCCGACTCCCCTGGACTCTCTCTTCTAAGAAACTGTCCCTGGGTTCATCACACAGTGGAGAACAACGTCCCCTCACACGGACGGCTCTGTCACAGCACATAGGCCGCATCTTGATTTGTGTTTGCACGGCTGCCTCCCCAGTCAGGGATGGTTCCCCCCCCCCCTTCCCGGCCCCCGTCTTTCTCTCTCGGCCCGAGGATGCAAGAACACAAGAAGGACATCTGCTGAGGGAATAAACTACCACTGCACAGCAAACCTGTTGCAAAGCACAGCGGTCACTGGGCACGCAGGTCCCAGTGCTTAGAAGCATGTATGCTGCGACCTTTCCCCTCGCAGAGTGTTGGCTGGAGGGCTTCGCAAGGCCATGTAAAGGCATGTGTAAAGCACCATACCTTTCCTAAAGCCTCTCACCTCATTAATTTATATCTGGAAACGAAGGCTTTGCCACAGTCAGGCTGCAAGCACTTGAAAGGTCGCTCCCTGGAGTGGGAATAATTGTGGATAGTGAACTTCTCCAGGGTGAGAAACGTCTTGCCACATAGCTGGCAGGGTAGGCGGCCATGGGCTTTGCTTTTCACTCTTTCTTTTTCAGATGCGCTGAGTAAGGGCTGTGCCATGTGAGCACAGCTGGAAGGAGGGCGCTGAGCACACAGCGAAACTCCAGGGGGAGCCACAGTGCTGTGGTTCTCTGGGCCTGGGTCTACCCACTGGGAGGGGGCTCTCAGTTACCACTAGCTGGGCTTCCTGCTTCCCCACATCCCAATTTATATGCGGTCTCAAGTTGAGAGAAGAAAGTCTGAGGCACACAAGAGGTTCCAGGAGCAGAAAGGTAATCTGTGTCACTAGAGCTGGGACATGTCCAGGGTCACCAGACTGTCTGTGGAGAGAAGAGGAACAGTTTTCTTGAATTAGCCATTGGGAAACAACGCTTGGCCTCCCCCACCAGTTTAGAAAGTACATGTTCCTGCTAGGGGCTCCACTGCAGCTCAGGTGTCCATCCTCTGTCCTCCGTGTGTGTTTGTAGAAGGTCCTGCTTCAGATGCGGTGCACCTGTCTGTTTCTCCTCCAGGGTGGGGAGGATTAAGCATGCGGTGTTTTCAGGGTGGGTGGAACATTGTGTGTGTGTGTGTGTGTGTGTGTGTGTGTGTGTGTGTGTGTGTGTGTGTGTTAAAGATGTCTATTTTTTAGCAAGACCAGAAGAGAAAATACAAGTACAACCTGACCTGGAATTGGCGTATTGCACCAAAGTAAAAGACTCTGGGGTGGGTGGTGGGTGGGTGAGGAGAATACAGGTCCAAAAAGGATGACAGAGGACCTAGTGGGGGTTGTATTGTTCTGTGGAAAACTGGGAAATGTTATGCATGTACAAACTACTGTATTTACTGTCGAATGTAAAACATTAATTCCCCAATAAAGAAATAAAAAAAATGTCTATTTCCACAGACTTGGCACTGTCTACTTCAAGTCAGAATTTCAGGTCAGTATGGGGCTTAGTCAACCAATTCAGAGAACAGGGGAAAAAAAAAAATCTCTGTGCATTTTAGTAGTAGAGAAACACATCGCCCCTGCTTATTCAAACCATGGGCTCTCCACTCATCTTGAACTAACCTAAGTTGTTTATCACACCTGTTTAAACTTCCAGGGGATGAGCTTCAAGTAATTTGTATACATCTCAGGTAATTTGCTTGGAAGGGTACCAGACAGAAGGACTGACAGAAACTGCTAGTGAAGCCAGTCAAGCTTCCTTTCCCACTGGGGCGCCTTGGGAGAGAGATGAGAGAGTCCCGTGGAAATAAACCTGATGGCTTGGGAGAGACTACCCAGGCTGCACTGTCCTCTAAAAATCACCCTGCTGATGTCTTCTCTTTGTGTGGGGCGACAGTTTTTCATTCCTCAGCCCCAACTGGGAGGACCAACCCAACTTCCCGTGGGGCCAGTCACTTCTAGGAGGTGGGCCATAGTGCTCTACCTTGTCAAACTCCAATGACCACCACGCTGCCTACACCGAGGGCAGGCTCTCCTATCTCTGTTACTAGACCACCACTGGAGAAACCTCACCCAAGTCCTGGCGCAACGTCAATAACAGCAACACACGAGTCCCTAGCTAGTCCAAACCCTGTGCAACTCCAAGGAGAGTAATTCTCAGGCAAGTGGATACTAATGTTTCACATGCCAATCCTCAAACAAAAATGAAGAGTTCTATCTGCCCGCAGCAAGCACACTGGAGGAGCTTTTGTACACAAGCTAGCCTTTCCTAAACTATGTCCAATAAGCAAGGCACTCCTAGTGTGCAGACCAATCACAGCACATTTTACAGGCATTATTTCCCTCCAGCCAGCCATCTATTGCCAAGCCTTTGGTGAGTAGTTCTTTATTATGAAAGTTATTATTTTTTTTTAATTTACCTGTATTGATTTGCCCTGAACTTTCAGATCAGAAAGCTAGAATCTACCTAGATGAATCTCCTGATAGCTAAGCCATCCTTAAAAATATACATATCACATAATGTCACATGAATTTCCTGTGTAATTGGCAAGGAAAAAAAAAAGGCACTGAATACATAGTGTTCCTCATCAAGGAGCTGGGTGTTAGTGTTTGGTCAGAGTTCACAAAGAGGCAGCACCAGGCAGACACCCCTCATCCTCGTGCTTGTTCCACCTGCTTGGAACTTTTAAAGCTGACATGTGCACTTGGACACTGAGGCTTTAGCGCTGATCCCAAGCCAGGACACAAGCTTCTCAGCCAGCAGCCTGGCACCAAACACGCCTTCTGATGGCAGGACACACATACCTTATTTCTTTGTCACCACATGTGACTTGGACTCAACTCCCGTCCTAGCTATGTCTACACTCTTGTCCCCCAACCCCCTGGTTCTCTAATTCAAACCTAAATCCCTATTCTTGAGGTGTCTGATCCCAACAACTCTGACCACAAGGGAAATAATTCCTTCTAGGAATTCTACCCCATGTGGCCAAGGTTTTACTGCCAGATCGCATGTGGTATTCTAATTCTCATCCAGCCTAAGTCCGGTCATAATACCAGTCCAGCTACAAGAGGCATAAAACTTATCATCACTGAATATAGTCATTCCCTTGTAACTGCTGTGTTTTCTAGGTCTAATAAAAAGGCTTCAGATTTACTCACAACAGGCAAGCTGAAATTTATCTTTTCCGTGTTCTGTGTACAGCTGAACTCGATATAGCACAAGTCACTCAGGAGAAGGAGCTGGCCTGGTGGTATTTCGTCGTTCACTTTTTTCCTCTAGTCCTCTGCATATACACTTTTCTCGACTTCTCTAAGACCCATCCTCCCCCCATCCTCTTACTTTATGAAAGGTGCACAGCATGCCTGATAGAGTCATCTGCGATGTGGAGATCTGGTATGTATGATGGCTGTTGGGCCTTCAGAATTCACCACCAAGACACTGGGTTCATTTTCACTTACAATACATCTAAGTGGCCACACATGGCTAGTGACTGCCACATAGGGCAGCACAGATAGTGGTTTTAATGTCAAGAAAACAGACGAAGGAATGACTATACTTTCCTTCAGACAGAACTGTGCTGCGCTTTGACCCTCAGGTGTTCCCCTGAAATGTGGGACAAATTGATGGGGATCTAGTCAGGGATCATATGAAGACAGTAGAAAGATTCCCTTGTTCAAATTCTAGCATCTCCACTTGCTGTTTAAGTCTTAAGTTTACTTTCCTCGTTTGTGGTGCTCAACTGATGCATGTAGTCACTCAGCTATGAATTTAGTGGGGGAAGGGGACATTTCTTCTCCCCATGTATAACCCCAAATCCATTATTTCTACTGCTTTTCAACATGTATCCAACCTTAACTGGCAAACATAGCAGGAATATGTCAAAGGGAAAGTCGGATGTCTTCGGTTTCCTTTTTGTAAATGACTTCCGTTTAACACTGAATACAGTTTCCCAGATCTACTTTCTAACTACTTTCCTAAACTGTGATGTCCAGCCATCCTGGACTCTGCTGTTCCACAGTTCTCCGAGGTCATCAAGATGGCGGGTAGATTTAGAGACACTGAGTGGCGGCCCTGCTTTATTTCAATGTGAGGCATGTCTCCTCTGACCTTTTGCTCCCAAATCAAATTTCCAGTGACCAAGAAATTGCCTCAACCTTCTAAATACTTATTTTACTTATTCATGAGGATCTTTTGCCAAGACTGCATCTCTGAACTTTAATAGGTCTTTGTGAAACAATAAGCGTATGTTTGGTCCGCCAGCAGTCAACCGAATTAACTATATGATAATGAAACATTCTTTAAGAAGGTTTTTTTGAATGATGGATTCAAGTTCACAAATAGTTACACTTCATTCACCATAACCATAAACTTCATTAACCTAGACCTTAAAATCATACAATTGCGCTGTGTTCATGATATCACCACAAACTTTATGAAACAGACTTTTCCAATAGTCTTTAAGTGTGGCTGACGATCAAAGCTCAGCTATTTTTAACAAGTAAATCATGTGGTTACTACAACATTCTCCTATCACCATGGACTTGACCAGTACTGGCTGGCTACTGCTGATTCCCATCTTTGGTTGAAACCTGATGCACTTACTGACCACATACTTTAAACCGACTTGTGATTAACTTTCTATTATCTGGCAAACCACCAACAATCCTTACAGAGAACTGACAAAAGGTCCTGATAATAATCGGCTTGTCCTGTGACTTGACATAAAGACCGCATTTGCGTCTTACACACGTTAATATTTCAACACCTGTCACCATGGAAAGATAGCAGTCTTCCCCCAAAACATCCCAGGACATAATTTCCAATCCCCTTGATTCTAAAAATACTGAGTGAGTGACACCGGTCTACTAGTATGCCAAAGATGGCTTGTACCATCTGCTTCATTCTGATCATGCTGATTATTTTGGGGATGACAGGGGATCAGGTTGGAATAAGAACATATATCTGGCAACAGCCATGAAGGACTCTGTTCCCTGTGGGCTGGTGATATACCACAGAAGAGGTCAGAGCAAAAGTAGAGCCCCAGGACCTCCCCAGCGCTACGTAATATAATCATCTCATCGAGGGGACAAATGTTTTACAAGGCCCTCAAAATAAACTATGACTTATGCCTTCTATTTCCATTGTGCCCCGTAACACAATGCAAGGCCCATTTCTAAAAGGAAATTGCATTTCCATATTTAGTCTTCCAGCATGGGACTCTAATGCTCTTTGATTCCATGCAACATCACCCTCGTGGATAAGAAAGTTCTATTTCAAATCTCTGTCTATCGTTTTGCCCAAACTTGGGGTTGCTTTTATATGGTATAAAATGGTAAGGTTGATTTAACAAGTGTGCCAAGCAGGCTTCTGTTTCTTATACTCACAAGATAGGATTCAGCTAACAACAGGCTAAATGTGATTCATTTCTCGTTCGTTTCAAGGTGACTTTTTAGAGAGGTTGCTTCTCTCAGCCAACACCAGTCCTTGGATTGATTTTTGCAGCAAGTTCTCTATCCTCAATTTAAAAATTATCCAGAAATGTCATCAAGAAAGGAGATGCTCAAGGCCTCAAGGCATCGGTGCTGAAAAAGAATGCTAGCTCCTTGTAGCTGAGAGAGTCCAGTGTTAGCAGAGCTGGGAGTCACTGTATGTCTAGTGAGAAATAAGGGGACTCCGAGAGCTGTACTTTCTTGGTAGAGGACTGTAGGTATGAGCCTTTGGCACACACCACACTGGCTGTGGCTAGGCTGTTCAGTCTTTATGTAGGGCACAGGTTTGACTTCAGAGCCTGTGCGAATTCTCTAAAATTCTATGCAAAAGCAGGGGGCGTGATTATTGTATTCTTATGGGAAAAGGCATCATAGTTTCCTTCAAATGTTCTAATGGGCATCTTAGATTCCAACAAGTTAAACACTGACTTCAGTGAAAATTTCATTTGGTCTATCAATTCAGTTTTGATGCTGCAAAAGGCCATTTCAGAATCCATGGACCAAATATTTTGTCGCAGTCACTGTATTTTATTAGGCTTAATAAAATTGGGTTTTTTTTTTAAAAAAAAAAAACATGTTCTGAAATCTAAGCAGTAAACTACTTGTACAAACTTCATTTCAGATATGAGTACAGATGAAAATTTAGCCAAGTCTATCACATAAGGCAAGCCTACCTTTTGACTAAAAGCTAGGCCGCCCTCCGAACCACAGGGGTTCACTTGTCAGCATCTTTAAGAGCCTTACACCAGGGGGTGGCACACCTGGTTGAGTGCTCGCATTACAGTGCACGAGGACCCGGGTTCAAGCCCCTGGTCCCCACCTGCAGGGGGAAAGCTTCACAAGTGATGAAGCAGGGCTGCAGGTGTCTGTCTGTCTCTCTCCCTCTTTATCTCCCCTTCCTTCTCAATTTCTCACTGTCTCTATCCAATAATAAATAAAATTTTAAAAAAGATTAAAAAATGAAAAACAATACAGTGAAAGTCTTACATGTCTTCCATATCAGAATGAGAGTTCACTGACACCTAAACTAAACTACTGTGTGGACAAAGGTTCTTGCCTGGGATGACTTCCGAAGCTACTGGGCTGTCAGAAATGTCCTGGCATATTTTCCCATCAAGCACACAGGGAAAAATGTCATGAGGTATCCGACAGTCCAACGGAACCAAAAGGCAGGTCCTACCACTGCATCTACAGGCCGTCTCCCACAGAAACTGAAAGGCGAGCTAAGACTGCCACTTGCTCCCATCTTTTTTAAAATATTTATTTATTTATTCCCTTTTTTCGTTGCCCTTGTTTTATTGTTGTAGTCATTGACGTTGTCGTTGTTGGATAGGACAGAGAGAAATGGAGAGAGGAGGGGAAGACAGAGGGGGGGAGAGAAAGACAGACACCTGCAGACCTGCTTCACCGCCTGTGAAGCGACTCCCCTGTAGGTGGGGAGCTGGGGGCTTGAACCAGGATCCTTATGCCGGTCCTTGCGCTTTGCGCCACCTGCACTTAACCTGCTGCACTACCGCCCGACTCCCTGACTTGCTCTTGTCTTAAAGTTCCAAGTTCTCCCATGCTTCTAACCTTTACCACATCTCCAGCCTGCAAACCCTGATTTTCCCGTTACTCTCTGGGAGACCAATGAGAGAGCAGTGAGTTCCCTTTCCTCATGTTGAGTTGGTGAAATTGGGACGGGGGGGGGGGGGGGGGGGAGTAATTCCAACAGTGACACTCTAATGGTTTGAGCTAAGGTATCTGTGGGAAGGGAGAAAAAAAAAGAAAAGGCAATCACTAAAATAATAGCTGACCTGAAGAAGAGAAAAAAGTGCTTGGCATGTGTTAATACTTAGGCTAAAGGCTCCTTTACTTGTCCCTTCCAGAACCACCTGTTCAGTAGCCCCGCAGACATCTACATCTCTGACATGACCGCACCCTTGTCTGTGCCCCGGCGACGAAAAGTGAGGAGTCGGGGGGAAACACTGACTGCCCCCAGCCCCATGTTTCTGCTCAGGTGTCGGGGGGCACCACCTGCTTCACACACAGCCTGATGAACAATCAGTTTCCTTCCCTGCTGATTCTTTTAAGCTGTCACCTTGAGAGACTTAATTTTGTTAGCCCGGTGAGTAAGCTCTTATTTTCTTAGAAATGAGGCCTAAAATAGGCGAGAAAGCTGAAGTGAATCATTTATCGAATATTCAGAAAGAAAATTAATGAGAAAGCTGTCCAGATGATTACACCACAGCCTGAGAACATCAGATCCATGTACTCTATTTAGAAAATATGAAAAGGCCGGGCGCTGATTCTCTATTCACAGACAGTATGAGTAATATCTAGTCAACAATGGCAAGCTGAATAAAAGCATGAAGCACCACCATCTCCTGCAACTCTACTCAAACAGACTTAATGAGGTTTAAAAAAAAAAAAAAACAGAGTTAAATAACAACAGGAAAGGAAAAAACCATATCAAAATGTAAAAGCTGGAATTCAGGGAAGCAAGCAGAAACTGACTCATCGGTGTTTAAAAGCCCAGTGATGAAAAGCATTCAATCTGCATTACATCCCAGAAACCTTCCAAAGTCCTGAGTATCTGTGAACTAGATGCCTCTGGAAATGAGGGTAAGAGCAGGCATACAGACCCAGAGTGCTTGCATGCCAGAGGAGCATTCAGCTCTCCTGACTCCTTCCGGTGTAGGGTATAAAGGCCATACTGAAGTGGTACCATGCTGAATTAAGTGACAGTTGGTATAATTCCCCTGTCCAGATATCGTCCTATGGGCAAACAGGCCCAGGCCCAGGGAGGCAGGAGATGGAAGGAGAAAAGTAGCCACCCCAAGAAAAAATAGCTAAGGACAAGAATAAACTGAGCTGCCTATGTGTCTCCTGGAGAGAAAGAAATGCCTAAAAGGACAGATTTTCTTTTTTAAGAAAATAATAAAAAAAGGCAGTGGTTAGTGCAAAACCCAAAGGCAGGGGTAGAAATTGCCGTCAGACTTGCTGAGAGAACATCTGACTATCAGCAGTCCTAATAACCACCCCCCGCCACCACCCACAACGGCTCATACACACTGTCATGTTTTTGATCTTGAGGGTACCTGATGTCTTGTGGGAAAAATAGTTCTATCTCTTTTTTCTGTTTAAAAGATTTAGTGAGGAGTGAGGGCGATGGGAGGGAGGGAAGGAGAGAGAGGGAGAGAGGGAGAGAGAGAGAGAGGGAACAAGAACCAGAGCATCACTAAATTGTATTAACTGCTTGTGTGTTTCAAGGTTAGTTCAGTGAGTACTAGAAGTGCTTTTATAGTGGCCTGGGAAGTGGCCCAGTAGATGAAGCACTGGACTCTCAAGTATGAGACCCCCCAAGTTCAACCCCCAGCATCACATATACCAAAAGGTGCTCTGGTTCTCTTAGTATTACCCTAGTAAAACGATTTGGGGGAGGAAGCAAGCAAAAATACAGTACGCATATGGTTTGTTCAATTATCACAGTATGCCTGTGCTTAAATAAATGGACTTCAAAATCAACAAGAAAATCCAGAGTCACAAAAGATGGAGAGAGGCCTCACTGTTGGGGCAAAGGCAGTCAGGGCGGATGAAGAGAGGAGAGAGCTGAGCAGCAGGAATCCATTATAAGCAGTGAGCCTGTCAGATTACACCTCTTGACAATAATTCTGCCATGGAGGTGTAAGATACACTAGTAAGTGGTCGGACCAGGGGGAAATGAGGCCATTTGAGCTTCTGCCCTATCTCAAAAGAGATAATGAGCTGAAATAATTGGTGGCCTGGAAAGGAAGAGAGGACAGGTTGAAATGACACTTTGTAAACAGACTAGATAGATTAGGATTTAGGTAGAGAGAAGTGATGGTGGTGACTTAGAGAAAAAGAAAGGAAGGAGTCCTAAGAGGAAAAAAGAAAAAAATCCAATGAGACACAGGAGTGAGAAGCTGACTTTTAACCGTGTCTGAGGGGTATCCAGTTGGTGAGAAAGCCCGTAGAGGTGGAACGCTAAGGAACTGTCTAGCTGGGCCAGAGAGCCCCTCTGGCCTTGGGAAAGTGAATACCAGTCTTAACCTGGTTTCTGTAAATGGCTTTACAAATTGCTCCAAGCTCTACCTGGGTGGCCTCAGAGATTCTCCTCAGTTAATTCATCTCATCAACAGTGATCCAGGCTGCTGTCCACCTCAAAGTGGTTTGGTGAATTGGGTTGTCTTGGGGGTGAGAAGGCATTTGCTTTTCTTCTATGACAGGCCCCAGCTAGACTGATCCTGACTTGGTCTCCACTCTGCACTGTGAAAGCAGGCTTGTGGGGACATGTCATTCTTATTAGCCTCCAGTGGCAGAAGCTGCCTTCCATGTCTAAATCTCTCCAGCTTAGGTATGACAGTGCAGTGACAAGCCTATGGGGACTTGAATAAGCAGGATAAGGGATAGAGGGTGGCTCCGTGACAGAGCTCAGGCCTTTATATAAAATCTAGGGTCATAGCCCCAGCACCACAAAAGGCAAAAACAAATAGAACACCATAAAAAAGGTAGCATGTGCTTTGGTCTGAATTTCTCTCTCATAAATCAGGTGGTCATGCAAGACCCTTCTGTCTGGTGAGCTACTCTTCTGTGAAAAGTAAGACTTCATGTAGATAGTACTCTTTCTCAGTTAACAGATTGAAGGTACTGTCTAACCATTTCGTTGGGGTTATAGATTCACTGTCTTCATGGACGTGGGGTGAGGAGGCTAGGGAGAAAGGAGGTAACAAGAGGTAAGATTGTCAATAAAACTCAGCTCAACTGAAACAATGAAGTCATTAAAAGCAAGGGAAAAGGCAGAAGTCCAAGCGCCTCTGAACCTCAAAGAGCTGCTGAACACTGAAAAAAGAAAAAGAGAAGAAAAAAAAAAGTCCCGCAACCAAGAAAAAAAGGCACAACAGCTAACCAGAAACCCAGGACCCATCAGCATTGATGTGTTAATCTGAAACAGGCCTCTCCTCCCTCACCTGGACAGAGTGGAAGGAGGGGGACTGCAGGCAAGACAGAGCCACAGACGGATCCTTCACGGATCCTTCACCATAAGCCCCACTCGGCAGGAAGGAGGAGAGGGGATATCTTTACAGACTCCCAAATCTTTCACCACACTCCCTCTGCCTTCCCAGCACACACCGTCTCCCCATCCTCCCATGATCTTCAAATACACACATATAGGGAAAAAACAAACAAACAAACAAACAAACAAACAAACACCAGACAACTATCTGCAAAAACAGAACCAGTGACATGCATCCAGGGAGGCAAGTGTGAAGAGCCACGGAGTGGCTCTCAAGCCGAGATGGAACAGGCCTCGTTTTCAAAAGACTATTAGTGAACTCTAGGTCACTGGAAGGGGTGACAAGTAGTGAGCTGAGCTGCCCTGAAAACCAGGAGAAGATTTTCTGGTCATTAGAGTCTGTGATGGGGACTCGTCCTTTGTGAGAGCTGAAAATGTATCCCCCTCCTTCCTCCCAACAAATCCTCAGCCCCTTTTAGGGTGTGTTTCTATAGCTGACAGCCGTGATCCCTCTTCCTGGGATTCTGAGAGTAGGGCATGGAGGGACCAAAACTTACCTAATTAGCAGCAGGGCCTATTGTCCTATGACAGTTACCATTCTAGGGAGAAGAAAAGGCCCATTTCTTCCCAGGAAGTGTGTGAGGTTTTGTAAAAGCTCATAGAGAGGAGGGGGAAAAAAAAAAAATACCAGTCACACTGATGATAGACACCTAGATTTGAAAGTTAAAACAACCTCTTTGATGAGGTCTGGAAAGGATGCCCAAAGACTTGGATGCACTGTTTGGGTCTAAAACAATCATATTTGTAAACAGGTTAAAAAAAAAAAAAAAAGGACGGGAATAGCAACGTACCAATAGTGTCTAGCTGGGTGGTGAAGTCAGAAATGACTCTCTGGTTGTCCGCATGAGGTCTTGGCACTGCTCAAACTTGGACACTATCTGCTTTGTCTAGGAGGGCACTAGGTGGCAAAGGGGAGGAGGGAGGCATGCTCCTCAGCTCAAGGCCCATGGGCATGAAACAACCACAGTGCAGCAGTGTAAAGTGTTGTGTGGTCTGGCAGGAATCCCCGTATGACAGGAGCAGGTGTTTCACCTGGAGAGCTGACATTACAATGGTCTAGAGAGAAATGCTGGGCTATTCGCGAGGCAACGGGGGCAGGGAGTAGTGAGAGCATTAACCTTTTATTCATACTGCTCTCTTGAGGAAAAGAGTCAGTCATTTATCTCTCTCTCCCTTGGACAACTAACTTGTCTTTAAACTGTAGGTTTAAAAGTGCTGTTCTGAAACTCAGAAGGCTCCCCGCCCCCCAAGATGAGCATGAGACTAAATCTGATCCCATAGAAGGATATAAATTTGGTTGGTTGTTGTAAGTGACAACATAAACATCCCCCACCCTCCCCCCAAATTTTTTTTCTACAACAAATGAGTATTCAGAACTTAGAATAAACCAGACACATAGAACAGGGAACCATTTCCGAAGCTTCCTCTAGAAGAAAGTTGAAGCCACTTGCCCAAGTCGTTTCAGCCACAAATCACTGCACAAATCCTAGAGACAGGATTTTGCCTTCCCTTGTCAAGCTAACAAATCTTGATGATAGCAAGCAGCCTTTCATGCAAAAAACTTAACAGGAAATAAAAATTATATCACTAAGGTGATCTATCACGGCAATATTCATCACTGGCTTCTAGGTCTTTTCCTTTTAAACTGATAAACACTTCATCATTCCTCCGCTTTAAGAGAAGATGACATTGGTGACTTTTCCAAGTTCCTACCCTTAGCTTTTCTGAAAGAGAGAAAGGAATGCCAAGGAAGTGGGGGAGAGAGGAAAAAAAAAAAAGAAAGAAAAGTGGAAACTAGCAAGCAGGGCCTCCTCACCTTTTTACCTTGTCTTTTCCCTCCTATTCACAGCTTTAGGTCTTTTGTTTAACAAACCATTACAATCATACCCAGTTCAATAGCGGAGGAATGTGAACTCTCTAAGTAGCTGTCCTTGCAATCCACATGTGTGGTCCATCCCACAGCCCATGGCCAGGGGTTTCAATGTGCTGGCCTGTGCTGCTTGCCGCCGTGGAGCCCTGGGCACCTAGCTTACAATAAGCCCCAACCCATTTCCCTCTGGCCGCATGCTTCTTGCTCCTTCCTAGTAGCCTATAGTGATGTCTGGAGTCATTCAACCTTCCCGGCTTCCTCAAAGACCTCGCTGTCCATCCTGCCTGGGCTTGTCCTGTTCGCTCCCGAGACAGACACTGGCTGGTGCACCGGCTAACCCCTACCTGTCTTCAGCCCACAGCCCCATCCCTGAATACTGGGCGGACACATCCCAGGCTCCTGCTGGCTATCACACTCAGACTTCCGAGGGCAAGCACGCAGTAAACAGTAGCTAGTATTGCTCACAGCTCCACACCACCACCTGAATACAACTGCCAGAGCCTTCTCCCAGCTCCTGGTACACATATTGGCCCTGTGGAAATCAGTTTCAAAAAGATTCTTGGACAGTCTTTCAAAATAGTATTGAGTAAGAATGTCTTCCTTCAGAAGACACTAAAATTACAGTAGATGATGTGAGAGATGGTGAGGTCTTCTCTTCAAAAGAACATGAATAGGGCAACTGTTTAGTACAAAAATTCTTTTTATAAATTGTTATCTGTGACCACCTGTGGCCATGACTTTTGTATTCTCTAGGTCAGCTCCTTGCAGTGCTTACTAGTCCTCCGGCAGAGACCCTCAGACTTTCTCCCTCCTTTCCTTATTTAGGCAATGGGGAGACTGAGCTCTGAAGCCCAGCCCAGGGCTGGAGGAGACGTCTCTGCGTCAGCTATAAAAGATGGGAGAAGGGGGAAGGGGGCGTGCTGCTGCCTGACGGCCACTGTTGGCGGCACACCCTTTTGCGAAAGAATTAATAGCCTTGCTTCAACTCCTTATTTTTTGCCTTGGCAAGTAATTTTAATCGGACGTCATTTACAACAATGACGTTTAACATTTTAGTTGAGTTCATAAAAAAAAACCTTCTAATATTATCTCCACTAGTAATTTTCATCTGTGAGACAGGTAGAAAGGCAGTAGGATCCCCATTGAAGAGAAGGAAAAAAAAAAGGAAATGGGGGCTCAGAGGACTTGAGCTTTTGACCCCAGGCACTGACGCTCTGTGTCCTACATCATGCTGGGCTCTGTGTAAAGCATACCAAGGCCCTGAAAGGCTAACTTCCAGGAATGTCATCATGGCGACCAGAGATACCCAGAGGCGAAACCCAGGTGTTCTGAACTAAGCCAAGTGCTGCTTCCACATCTGTCTCCCCATCTCCTCCCTAAGCTGTCTGATTCAGCAGCAGATTTCAGAAATCGCTTTTTGTCTACAGTATTTCCGAATAACCCTTCAAAATGTGTAGCCGGATTCCCTGGTGCAATTGGTATGTGACCAGCCTCTTTCTCAGGCTCATCAGTCAACATGATCCACGAAGGGGAGGGCGACCTTTCACAGATCCTCTTATGTATACAAGTTCCGAGTGTAGTCAGGATTGCTTGAAAGCTTTTAAACTGACAAGGTTGTCAGTAGGCAATTCTCCAGATCAGCAGGTATTATTCAAGTGGTGGACGGAGGACAGCCAGGACATAAAGTTACTAGCTCTAATACATCCTTTGATCCCTTGAAATGGAGAGTATACTAACACTTTTAACAAGATACAAAGTTAAAAAGAATTCTCTGTTCTGAGGTGTTTGGTAATTTAAGGAAGGGGGGTATATTGATTCTCTGTTAGGATCTTTTTTTTTTTTTTAACATATCATGACTAATCTAACTGGCTTATTAATGTCTAAAGTTTTCCAAGTAGAAATAGCTGTTTGGAGCTGCTATCATTTGCATACCTACTCAATGACAGGAAGCATCAGCTGAAAGGGGGTCACAGGATCTCCCAGGGGGTTTGTTTGAAGATTCAAACCTGTAAGAAAACATCTTGCATATCTCCAGTGAACGAGGCTACAAGCCCTCTCCCCATTTAAGTTGCAATTTGAGCTTAGCCACGCGCACGCACATGTGCGCACGCACACACAGACAGAAAACTGATGTGTGCAGGCTACCACATTTTTCATGCATTTTAAAGGATGATAGATTAAAAAATTGAAATCATGCAGAATAAATACTACTTCAGTAGAACCACCACCCTTAATATTAAGGTGTCTCAGGGAACCCCAGTTGGCCAAAGTCTTAAGCCAGCTGATATATTTAAATATTGTGGTAAAGGTCAGAATACAGTAATTCAAAAGATTTTCAATATCTTATACATTGTACCCAAGAGAATCATATCATATCCTTTTTCCTACTTGCAATTGGATTAGAAAAACCCTGAAGTTTTCCCCTGCTTTCTGCAAGTAGAAAAAAAAAACACACACACAAGTGAAATCGCTTACACAGAATATTCAAAATAGCATTAAGAGGAAATGGTATTTCTCCAACAGTGTTACAATATTATAAAACAGGTATGAAAGTCTAGACAGCTACAGAACCTGAAGCAAGCCACAAACTGAAGTCAGCAACAGCCAGCTGGGTACTTGTGTTCACCAAAGTCATCACTTAGCTACACACAGCCATCAGATCTGGGTACCAGAGTGTCTGGAATCTCCGATTCAAAAGCATGACTCAATGGTCGCTAAATTTGGTTAGGCATCAGGGTCACCAGGGAAATCTTTTAAAAATGCAGATTTCTAGGCCAGGACAAACTAGAATGAATGAAGCAGCGTCTACTGGGGTTCCTTTTAAAATCACTCAGGGATTTGTGTTTTCACCGAGTCTGAAGTCAGCTTTGCACACCAATCCCTGGTGAGTATTTGGGAAATCGGGATTGGCACTCATCGATTAATCAGAAAACATGGCTTTCCCCAGCTAAGACTGTTCTAACCAGTCAATCTTCTTGGGGGTGGGGGGTGGCGGGGAAGCTTTCCAGGATTTTCTTAGCCAGTACAAAGGTAAATCTATGATGAAACAAAGCTAATTATATCTCACCTAAGCAATTTATTCACTTGGTTGACTGTTTTCTTCTCTTAATTTGATCAAAAAGGCTATGTCCGTTTATTTTGTATGAGAAGATCCTTTTAAGTTAAAAAAATGGAGAAAGCAAGACGGAGTTTAAGCAACTAAGGTTTAAAATAACCCATTACAATTGCGTGTGTGTGTGTGTGTGTGTATGTGTGTGTGTGTGTGTGTGTGTGTAAACCAGTGGTGAGTCGTGTTTTATTTTTCTTTTTTTAGTCTGAGTCATTCTGATAATTTGTTTATATGTATTCCTTGCTTTGCATGTATAAACACTCCAACAACCATCCTCATGACTCACAAGCCTTCTCTCTTCTGAAACTGCTCAACATTTATTATGGTGGTTTAATAGAGTGAGCTCCAAAAGCCTCTACTAACTTTAAGAGCTTCTGGATGATCCTTCCCTAGCTCTGACCCATCTCACCAGTGGACAATCCCAGTTTATGAATTCAGAGAGATGAGGTCTCTCTTCTGTTTCGTTAAAAAGGGGACACATGACATGAAGTACGTAAACCAGGCAGTGGAGTAGCTTAGCTTCATTGTCAAAATATTCAAATCATCATTAAAAAGAAAGCACCTCCTTTCTGAAAACAACAATACTCCCAGGGCTCACACAGGAGCTTAATCTTAAACTGTTCAACTCAAGCTGTACCCGTGAAAGAGGAGAACTCTGGCAGGGAGGGGATCAAGTCCCTTGTCTCCCCCACCTGCCAGCTCTGCTCCAGTCTAATGCTTAAATAGTTAACAATGCAACAGAGAACCTGAAAGCAGACGTGCTCCCTACGGGGAGAATCATGTGTTCTCTATATGACAATTTAATAAAGCAGAGCAGAGACAGTTCGGAAAAAATAACACATCTGAGTTTGACAGGATGCTACTTGCAGATTGCCTTTTAGGTCAGAATTTGCTTTCAGAAATCAGTGGAAAAGATTTTAATGTGTCCATTATTAGGGGGAAAGAAAGGTGTATGATAAAAAAAAAAAAAAAGATCCTGTAAGATTAGGTGCTCCTAATTGTCGATGCTTCAGAGCTTCAAAATAGCAAGAAAAGTCATATATTTCTAGAAGTGGGTTGGCACAAAGGAAGCAGATGAGTTGTAGTTGTGCTAGATAAATGGGAAATATATGTGTGTGTGTGTGTGTGTGTGTGTGTGTGTGTGTGTGTGTGTGTGTGTGTGTGTGTGCAATAATCTGTTTCTTTACTGGTGACAGAATGAAGATGCATGAATCTAGCGCATCTGATTTCGAGACTGCATTTTTGCACTCACACTCTGTCCTTCTCGGCCTTTGCGTCTGAGGGTAGCGTTTAAGAACGTGCCCTTCTCTCTATGAATGAACTGGTTTAGCCACTTGCTGAGTAGCCACTGAAACCCTATTAAACAAAGGGATTTCTACTCATTAACTTCCAGCTACTCCTAGCTTTGCCTAAGTCAATTCCTCAAACTGACTTTTCTAGCAATTTTGGGGGGAGAGAAGGGGAGACACGGGCAAGGGCCATCTGACTAGGCTTTCAGTGAGGGACTCCTCTAGACTGAAGATATGCAAGGCGTGTGTTTTTAAAGGTCTCTCAAATAAATTTGTTAGTTTCTTTTCTAAAGACGGTAGTTCCAGATGGAAAGGAGCCTATCTGATTTGGTAGATTCCAGGCCAATTATTTTGTTTTGGTAAGGTGGGTGACAGCCAGCAGTGATGATATTTATACCTCTGCTGTGGAGACCCTCAGTGGATGCTCCTATTCACCTCAGAGTGACGGCAGTGCAGTGACTTCCAAGATGACACAGAGAGCATGCTGCAGAAGGGTCATGTGGAGTTTGAACAGATTTACGGGCCTGGCATCTGACCCTCTACATTCCCCATGATCTCCGAGGGACCTTATCCTTGGCTCAGAGTTTCAGTATCTCCTTCAGAGCGGAGGCATCTAAGTCTGTATTTTCAGCTCCAAATAGCCTGTAAAATTCCAGTTGAATCCCCACTAACTGTCTCAGCCTGGGTATCTCTGAGTGTCCCTAACTGCAGCCTATTCTAAAGTTGGGGGTTCTAGATGGCTTACCCTCCAGACGGGTTCTCATTCCAGTGTTACTGATTTTAGCTCATGGCACTGCTATGTAATAATAGTAACATTAGCTGGATGATTCCCTGTTTCCCCTGGTGTGTGTTCAAGAGCCTGGAGAGTTCCATGGCACCTGGTAGGTACAAGGCATGCCAGGTGATCAATGCTGCTTTCGTGGCTGCCCACGTCCATGTCCCCAAATAGCCATATAAGGAGGAAGTATTGACCTGCCGTTTTATTTATGGAGAAACCAAGGCTCAGGAGTTCTTCCCAATGGTCACATGACCAGCAAGCAACTGGACTGTGATTTGCAACCAGAGTGTGAGACTTGAAAGGGCACATTATTAATAGGTCGGTGTCTTAACTGTGTCACTTGCAAGCCTCCCCTAAGTCAGAAACTCTGAAGTCATACCAGACTTTCCTCAGGGACTAAGCTATGCAGAGTCCGCAGGCTTATTCTCCCCAGTGTCTCCCTTTCTCCATTGACACTGTTTGGGTGATGTTTTTACCTTGGTTACAGCCTCCAGATGAGCGATGCTTCTAAATCAGCAAGGTTGGGGCCATGGTGCCATCTTACTCTGTCCTCCCTTTCCTGACTCATTTATAGTCGGTGTCAGGCTTTGTAATCCCTCACAATTTAGCCTAGTTGATGGCAGAAGCCATCTGTCTTTGTTACTATCTAAACACACACACACAGAAAAGGAGATTCTGCCCCACTAGGGGACTGAAGCAGAGGAGAGAGAGGGAATGTGAGGATGAGAACACTGCGGGAAATAAAAAAAAAGGAATCCTTCCTGCATACTTGAGTCTGTGGCATGAGAGGCAGATGGGTGGTGTCTCAGCAAGGTGTGAGGGCCTTAGACTTGTGCATACAAACAGCTTTGACTGTTGGAACTGCAGCCAGATTTTAATCTTTCTTTTTTTAAAGCCTACTGCCCACCCCACCCCACCCCACCCCACCCCACCTACCCCCACCGTGATTGGTGCTAGTGATTTAGGAACTTTCCTATGCTTGAAAAGCCCAGATACAGAAAAGGAAGGAAACAAACACAGATGTTAAGAGTTTACTCACACGATTAACTCCTCTGATTCCTATACAAATACCTAGAAAGGGAGAGACAGAGAAAATTATCTTAAAAACCTTTATCTTCAACTCTAAATTGCTTACAAAGCCAGAGAGCTGCTGGTCTTGAAGCATGGGGGAATCTTGGGTTCCCAAGTTTGGAAGAACCTTCAGACTGGCTGCTGGGAGGGGATGGGACAGCTCAATCTTAGCATGCTGGGAACTGGTGTGGTTGGGGGAGAAGAGATTAGCATCCTAGGAGAAAGGATATACACCCTCAAAACGACAAATCCACTGATCCAAAGCCATTGCAATGATGGTGGGTACTTTGGTGCGGAATAAGATGTGTAAAGGAGTTCTTTCTCTAAATTCAGCCATGCCTTCAAAGGAGATTTCATTTCAGCTCTGTGGCTGAGTATCTGAGGCCTTCAGACGAACCTTCCAAAGGCTGTGCTGAAAACCAGGTAGGATCCTAGATGAGGGGCCGGGTGGTGGCGCACCTGGTTGAGTGCACGTATTGCAATACGCAAGGACCCAGGTTCGAGCCCCCAGTCCCCACCTGCAGGGGGAAAACTTCACGAGTGGTGAAGCAGGGCTGAAGGTGTCTCTCTGTGTTTCTCCCTCTCTATCACCCCCTTCCCTCTTGATTTCTGACTGTCTCTATCCGATAAATAAAGATAATAGCAATAATTAAACAAAAGGATCCTAGATAAGCCAAGATATGTTGGCATTTGTGCAGTGATCGAAACTTTTCCTATAGAGAGAACTCAGGCCAAAAAAACTTCAGATGTGCAAGAGTCAGCCACTAGAGGACCCCATTTTTTTCTGCCACACGGGTACTTAAAAGCCTGCTTGACATGTGGGGTACATCCAGACAGAAGACAATCCAGACAGGAGGAGCAAGTGTCCTGTCAAGAATAGCTCATGACAGAGTATGCTCAAATGCTCCCTTGGAATCTGAAGCACAAAGTTCCTACTCTCTGCTTGGGTTATAAGGAAAAGGGAGATTCTGTATTTAGCTGTATCCAAGGGAGAGGTTGGGAAAACTACAGTAGCCAGAGTGTGGGGTCAGTTATTTTCACAACAAAGCTGGTTTCTGTTGGTCCTCGTGTTTTTTTTTTGTGTGTGTGTGTGTGTTTTATTTTTTGCTTCTAGGGTTATTGCTGGGGCTCAGTGCCTGCACCATGAATCCACTGCTCCTGGAGGCCGTTCCCCCCCCCCTTTGTTGCTCTTGTTGTGTAGCCTTGTTGTATTTATTATTGTTATTGTTGATGTCGTTTGTTGGATAGGACAGAGAGAAATGGAGAGAGGAGGGGAAGACAGAGAGAGGGAGAGAAAGACAGACACCTGCAGACCTGCTTCACCGCCTGTGAAGTGACTCCCCTGCAGGTGGGGAGCCAGGGGCTCGAACCGGGATCTTTAGGCCGATCCTTGTGCTTTGTGCCACGCGTGCTTAACCCGCTGCTCTACCGCCCAACCCCTGGTCATGTTCTTACACCAGACAGGTTAGACCCCGAGCCCATCCCCCACCCCAAAATGCATCACAGCACAGGAGACTCCTATCCCCTCTGCGACACCCCCACCCCAAGAAGCTGGTGGAGGTGGCGGCAAATTGGAGAATGGAGAATGGAGCACCAGCTGACTGTGGACTGGCCCCAACTCCATTTTCACAGGGTTTCCTTTTAACCTACAAGCAGCGTAATGATAAAGAACTGGGAGTCAAGGCAGGTCAGTGTAATGTGACATTTCTCCATACAAAGGACTGTGACCCACACTGGCTGTTCCTCCTCTCTGTTCCAGGACTGACTTCCCTTCACCCTCCTGACAATCCCGCTGTCAGAGTGACTGTTCTAACGTGCAAATGTTACCCGCACACTTGGCTGTTAGAATTCTTCAGTGGTGCCACTGAATTCTATCAGTCACAACCAAGGCTCCTAACTCATCAGACCACTGACAGTTCTTCATCAGGAAAGCAGTGTGTTCAAACATATATAGACATCTAACAAACAAACAAAAAAAAAACACTTCTCACAAGTCCAAATTGTGTTCCTGGGTTTAGATATTATATGCATTAAAAATCAATAAAGTACGGAGTTGGGCGGTAGTGCAGTGGGTTAAGTGCACGTGGTGCAAAGCGCAAGGACCGGCCTAAGGATCCGATTCAAGCCCCGGCTCCCCACCTGCAGGGGAGTCACTTAACAGGCGGTGAAGCAGGTCTGCAGGTGTCTCTCTGTCTCTCTTCCTCTCTGTCTACCCCTTCTGTCTCAATTTCTCTCTGTCTCTATCCAATTACAAATAAAAAATAATCAATAAAGTAGCAATTCCTCTGGGAGAAAACTCAGGAAAAAAACACACAAAATTGTGCATGAAAAGTGATAAATACAATAACCAAATTATTCTATAAAACAAAATTCGATGATGGTCCTGTATCAAAACTAAGAACACTCTTAGCGTACTTGGAATTGGATATACAGGGCAAATGAGAACTTCACACTCTAGTCACCTTAATGTGGTTCAATCTGCATTTTAGGAATCACTTTTAATTCCTGTGCTTAAACAGGACAAAAAAAGGACCTTGGCACATGCCACCTAGTGAATCTCTGAAGCTACTTCTTAACTTCCCACTTGGTTACAGTATCAATGTGCATGGACTCTAGTATTAATCCCTCTTAGTTTTTGAGACAAAGTCAGGGGAAGGGAAAGAAACTATAGCATTAAAGCTCCCTAGTATTTTCTATTTTAGTTAAGTTTTTGGACAGAGGCAGAGAGAACTTGAGGGGGAGGTCGAGGGGGAGGGAGATACCTGCAGCACTGTTTCCCTGCTTGTGAAGCTTCCTCCCTGCACGTGGAGACTGGGGACTTGAACCTGGATCCTGACTCACTGTAACCTGTGTGCATACACGGGTGTCACCGCCCCGCCCCTACCAATACTTCCTTTAGGCTGGTAGGGCCAGGCTCGAACCTCGGACAGGCAATATGGTGAAGCAGAGCAGTAAGTGAACAGTTCTACTGGCCCCAGGCACTAGCTTCAACATACTGACAGAGAAATATTCACTACTTGCCAATTTTTGACAATGTCAAACACTCCTGTGTTACGAATCACAGCCTCTTTCTTTTTGATTTGTATTATCTCTATTTATTGGATACAGACATCCAGAAATCCAGAGGGAAGGGGGAGACAGAGAGGGAGAGAGACAGAGAGACACCTGCATCCCTGATTCACCACTCCTAAAGCTTTCCCCTTGCAGATGGAGACCGGGGACTTGAACCTGGGTCCTTGCGCTCTATAATGTGTGCGCCCAACCAGGTGTGCCACTACCCGGCCCCCATAGCCTCTTTCATTCCCAAACTTTCTTTTTTTTTTTTTTTAATTTCTTCATTGGGGAATTAATGTTTTACTTTGAACAGTAAATACAATAGTTTGTACATGCATAACATTTCTCAGTTTTCCATATAACAATACAACTTCTACTAGGTCCTCTGGCATCCTTCTTGGACCTGAATTCTCTCCCAAACTGTCTTTCTTCATTGTAATTTTTTGTTCAGAGTCAGGAAGTAAAGAATATGAATGCTACTTCCTAGACTAAAACCTTTCTCACCTAAAAGTGGTATGCTATCGTACATTACACGCCTGTATCCTAGTATGTGAAAAGTACACCCTCTCGGTTTCCTATAGATAGGCTATCATTAATCAATGATAGCATTCAGTTTGGTCCAGGCTAAGGAGGATGCCATGGCAGAAGAGAAAGAACACTGCTGGTTTTAGAGTCAAGATGACCTTAGGGTTCAATAATGGCTCTGTAACTGGCCAGGGATATGATATTAGGCATGTTCCCTGATTTTTATGGTAATAGCCATTTACCTTATAGAGCTAATAAAATACAACATTATTTAAGTATATCTAGGTGTCCAGTGGCTGGTGCAGGATCACAGAGAATGTATACAAGGCAAACATTATTAATAGTAATTTTATATGCTGGATAAATTTGCATTTAAGAAAGATGAGTATGTTTCAGAATACAAAATACACAACAGAAAGTCAGTATAAATTGTTGATTTATGGGGTAGATAGCATAATGGTTATGCAAATAGACTTCCATGCCTGAGGCTTAGAAGTCCCAGGTTCAACCTCATGTACCACCATAAGTCAGAGCTGAGAAGTGCTCTGGTAAAAAAAAAAAAAAAAAAAAAAAAAGAAAGAAAGGAAGAAATTGATTTCCTTCGATGATCATCATTCTTGTGTAGTTCTATTTCCTAATGCTCAAAGTTTTATATACAATTGGAAGAGTTACAAATTCCCAAGCAGTATAACAGTATTTGCTGTGCTTTTAAAATAGCAATGTGACATTTTAATAGAGAGAGTAATCACTCCCCAGACTGTCATGCCGGCGGCCGTGGTCTCAGGTTTGATCCCCAGAACCACCAATAATGAGAACTGAGCAGTTTTCTGACTTCCTCCTCCTCCTCCTCCTCTCTCTCTCTCTCTCTCTCTCTCTCTCTCACTAAAAAACAAAGTATCTTTTCTTTTTAAGAAAAGAATTGCAGACCAACTTGGCACGACTCATTCTACAACGACCAACAAGTTATCCAAATGATCCACAGAAATGATCGTGGCAATTCTGGTTTGCTCAGTTTTTCCTTTTTGAACATGTTGGGGAAGTTGACTAGTTTCAATTAGAATCATTTGGAGAACAGGAATCTAAGCCTCCACGTCTAATATAGTCTTCACTTTGGCCATGTGCCTAGGGCAAGGGCAGCTGTGGAGAGCCTCAAGAGCAAAATAAACTGGGAAGTGGTTTATCTAGTGAGAGGTTTAGGGAAAAAGATCAAGTGTAAGATGGACTACACACACACACACACACACACACACACACACACACACACACACATATTGCAGTAAAAGAAAAATTATGGCGTGTTTTAGTCAGGGATATTTTGCAAAAAAAAAAAAAATCAAAGAGAAGAGAAGGCAAGAGCCATGGTTAAATAATACTGTTAGCACAAAAGCTGCGAGACGGGAAACAACCGTTTAAGTGAAGACGGCAAAATGGCTTCGAGAGAGAGCTGGTGCCGCCCTGGGAAAAACAACCCAAAGACTGGATACGGCATTTAAGGGGAGAGGTAGAAATTACCCTGTTTAAATAGGTGGCTAAAAGAAGGAAAAGTCTATACACGTATGAAAGGGAATGATAAATAAAACTCATAAGTAAGGGGGCCCCTGGCCATGATGGACTTTCTTCAGTCAGCACTGAATTTAGTTCAAGTAAGTCTGGAAAGAATCTATACCACTGAGATTGACCTCAGGTCAGGATTTTAGGATCATGACTTACAGACTTGGAATTGTAAGGTATGTAGCATATTAAATAAGATTCTAAATCAAACAGGACACTCCAAATTTCAATAGTATTTGTTTTTTAATATGTGATTTCTTTTTTTAAATTTCTGGACAGAGACAGAGAAAAGAGGAGGAAGATACAGAGTTGAGGGGGGAGAGGGAGAGAGAAAAGGAGAGAGGGAGAGAGAGAGGAGAGAGAGAGAGAGGCCTGCAGCCCTGCTTCACTGTTGTGAAGCTTCCCACATTGCTGATAGGGCTTGGACCAGGTCCTTGCACACTAAATCATGTGTGCTCTATAGGGATGTCACTACATGACCTCAATAGTATTTGTTTTGAAGGTAATAATTAAAAATTTTTTTTTTAATGTATAGGGAGGTCACAGAAACTTTAGTACACAAGGCATCATAAATAAAAACCAGCTGTATAATACCTTCCATTTCTAAGAGTGAATAAACACCAACGGCAATTCTCAGCAGAAATCTTCTTGATTTCTCTCTCTCCCTTTTTTTTTTACTTTAATTAATTAATTAATTTTTACCAGAGCACTGCTCATCTCTGGCTTATGGTGGTGGTAGGGATTGGAGCCTCAGGCATGCGAGTGTTTTTATACATTGCTATTTCCTTAACAGAGAAAAACAGGCTTTCATATGCCCAACCCTAGTCCCCCACCACCCAAGACCTGCAGTTCCTCAAATGTACAGTCTGTGACAGAAAGTGCTTGTTAGAACATAACCCCCTCTCACAGTGGCGGAGACCAGGGACTGTAGGATCAGCTCTGCTGCGGAACAGACAAGAACACACTCACTGCTGACCACAGAGGGAAGACTGGGAAGAAGCCAGACGGTTTAGCAAACATACTTACCTTTCTCAGTTTGAGGTACAGAGGAGTTTTAGATGTGACATCAAACAGAGGTCACGTGAGATGTGAAGTCAATCCTACAGGGAAGGGAAAAAAAAAATCAAAAGGTCTTTAAAAGGGCACCTCAAAGAAAAGGCACTGAGACTATGTCGGTGTTTATATATAGAAGATGAGCTCAGGAATTCCACCAACAAGGCTTTTCCTTCTTCAGCACACCATAGTGCTAGACCCCCCAAAATGTCAGAGCCATGCTTTTTAGATCTTCAAGGGTTCTTGGCGTGAAGACAGGGAGTGATACACTGATGGGGTGAACTGTTGGTTATGGTGCAAGAATGCCGAGATTCAAAACGTAGATACCTCCCAGAGACACTTCACAACCTCGCTCAAGTTCTAGAATCCTAGCTTCCTTGACCGCAAAGTGGAGAGAGTAACCCCACCTGGGGCAGACGTGTGTTCTGAGGAGTGAGTTGATAAGATGACTGTGTTGCCTGCCCCTGGATTTCTGGGAAGCAAGCAGCACTCAGGTGTTTTTCATGATTTTTCAGAGACCTTCACTCAAGGGGAAAAGGATTTACAGCTTCAGAAGAAATCGAGATGATCCTCAGAATTTCTTTAACGTGTCAACTAAGAACACTGGCTTGTGGGAAAGCAAAACCCATACCTAGATGGGAGGGTAAGACTCCAAGGAGCAAGAAGGCCATCAATAGGGTACTTAACTCCCATTTTTTCTCTCCCCCCCCACCCCAAGACAGGCTGTTACTAATTAGGAGAAGCCTGGAGGGCAGAACTTATTGACACGAAGGTCATTTCAAATCATTGCTTAATTCAGAATAGCGTCTACTGCAGTTAAACCTAGTGAGTAAGAAGGGTGCTTCCCTGTCAATGTCTAGATAAGCTTTTATTAGAGCTGCTTTATTTGGTCAGTCTGAATGGACAGGAAGCCATCTAAGAGGGAAGTATCTGGTATCTTTCTATGAGGAAGTTTGCTTAAGTAGATAAATGCACACACACACACACACACACACACACACACACACACACACACACACACACAGTTGATCAGCAAATGTATTTTGAGGGTTTGACTACTCTTAAATTACTTGGAATTATTCTTCTGAGGTAATACAGCAGTTTCAATCCAGGGAAAAAGTTCTCTGAATGGAGGATTTTGTATCTGAATTTATCCGATTCTAATTCTACGGCAAGAACACAGCACTTCACTGCAGTGACTTCCTTGAACTGTACGTACTTCTATCAATATAGACAAAGACATGCCTCACTGAGAAAAGCTGAGACGTCCAATGAAGAGTGTGCTTCAACTTTTGATTTACCTCCTACCCTCTCCTCTCCCCTACTTTGGTAAAGATGTCACTCAATCCTCTCCAGAAGCAGGGAGCCTTCAGCAGGTAGATTATACAAATTTAAGTGTTGAGTTTATTGCTTTTCTTATGAAAAAAAATCTATATACCTATGAACTAAATGTCTATCCACGATCATGGCTGTGGCAATTTTCCTGTTTCTCAAGAAATCTACCATCTCAGCAGACTCCCAGCCTGCTGAATCAATCCATTCGCAAGACTCACTCGAATACTGGCTCCCCTACAAGATCCCAGTCACAAGGCAGCCACGTGAAAGCCTCTACTTTAAGCTTAATTTCTACCTGTAACTAAGGTGGAAATCCATACAGAGTGCTTTTATCTTAGTGATGAAAATAAAGCAAAAATATCACGGAGGGGAAAATAGTAGCAAGTTCCTATAGTCGTGTGTCTACTTACCTCCCACCCACTCATTCTCTAAAAATGTCCTTGGTGATCTTAAGATATTGTTTTTTGTTTTTTTCCTTAAGAATGTTGACAACACTTCTGGGAGGCGTGGCTTATGGAGTAGCCACGATCCGACCTGACCTCTGCTCTCCCAGAAACTATAGAATGTTGACAACTATTTCCCATTTATTTGAGAGAGAGAGAGAGAGAGAGAGAGAGAGAAAGGAAGGAAGGAAAAGAAAAAAGAAGGAAATAAAAGAAAGAAACAGGGTCTGGGGAGGTATAAGTAAGTCTAGAGTATAGGATTTTCAAACATGAGGTCTCAGGCTCAATCAGGCACAGCATATACTCAGTCTGAGTGCCTTTCTCTGGCTCTCTGCCATTCTAGCATATAAAGAAATGAATCTAAGAGACAAAAAAGAGGGGCCAGCTGGTGGTGCACCCAGTTGAGTGCATATGTTACAGTGCACAAGGGCCTGGGATCAAGTCCCTGGTCCCCACCTGCAGGGGGAAGCTTTGTAAGCAATGAAGAGGTAATGCAGGTGTCTCTCTTTCTCTCCCCCTCTCTCTAGCTCCCCCTTACAACTTAATTTCTCTCTGTCTCTATCTAATAAAAGAAAATATATAAAAACCATTTTAAAAATAGGTGCATGTGTAGCAATGTGTAAGGACCTGGGTTCAAATCCCCGGTCCCCACCTGAAAGAAGGAAGCTTCGTGAGTGGCAACGCCGGGCCGCATGCGTCTCTCTGCCTCTTCCTCTCTCTCCCTCTCAGTTTCTCTGTCTCCGTCCAGTGAGCAAATTAAAAACAAACCAAACTGGCATTTCGCTGCCAAGGCTTTCTTCAGAGGGCTTATTAAGTAGCACTTAATAAAATCAAAATGAAACTATAAGACATAAAGAGACAGGTTTTAATTTGAGAATAACTCAGAAAACGGACTTGCGCTCGGATTCTGTGAAATAGCAGCTGTTAGTCCTTTGGAACCAACGGCCCCCCTTTGAATAGTCACTGAGAAGTAAAGGTGTCCTGTTGAGGAGGAATTCATCCCATACAATGGTGGTAAATTCGGTTGGAGGACTTGTCAAGAGATGCTTCATTCTGTATCATTTAGCATGGCGTCACAGAATTACATGATGTGGGACAGAAGCTTTGTTCATCTGAATCCCCAACCTAGTCCAGGAGGGAGAGTCTTCAGAACTCCAAATCAAAAAGCATATTCATCGTCTTCATGAATACATCTAAACTCTGTATTGAGACTTATCTTTAGGGAAGGGTGTTAAAGAGAATGGAGTTTGGATTTTGCAAAAGACCATGCTGTACACTTTTTTTTTTTTAATGCCTTCTGTTCAGAGGCTGATGGACAGCACAACAAACTTGCCAAGTCCAATAGTGTGTTCAAGAATTCTCCATAGAGGAGAGATTTAAAAAAAAAAAAATGCAACAGCACCAATCAGGTAACAAGAGATCAATTAGGTTTTCCTAAAATGTAGTATCTTCAGTGGAAGCCTAGATAAGTAACTGCATTCAAAGTAATGGACAGGGAGCCCCTCATCCCCATTCATTTAGCGTGCATCACAGAGCCAAGAGCCTCGCCAGGCTTGGAGATGGAAAAATGAACACGGCACAGCTGCTGTACTTCCAGCTAACAGAAGCTAAACAAAGAGCCACAGGACAATGCGTTAAGTGCTATAGCAGAGGTATGCACAAAGGGCTTGGAGACCAAAGGAAGAAGCCATAAATTCTTCCTGGGAAAGCAAGCAAGTGGAAGGAGATGGGAAAGAAGATACAGTGATGTTTCCTTGGGATAACTCACAACCTTCCCTTTACTGTGTCCTAAAACCAGTAAGTCAGCACTTGCAGGACTCATGACGTGTTCCCATTGCAAACACTCTATACTGACCCATCAGGCACCTTCATTTACATGTAGCACGGACCTCCCACAGACCTCTCATTCTAAAACTCCAGGAATGTGTGTGTGTGTGTGTTAAATAAATATATTATCATAATATTCCCATGTGACACACTCAACCCAGGATATCAGGAAGAGTCAGCATGAGTCAAATGCAGATGCGAAATTCAGAAAAGTTTTGAAGTCTGAATGAATCAATGTCAAGTCACCTGCTAGAGACTCAGTGATAATAACACTAATAAAAAGCTTATTTAAGACTGTATTGTCCTTTTCGTCTCGAAGAAAGAGAAAAGAATCACCTGATGATATCATGGTTAATATTTGTCTTTCTCTCCTCCTGTGTTTAAAAAAAGGGGGGAGGGTGTTGAGCCAACTTCCACTTAGCATCATTTATTATGCAGGCCATATTCGTCCTCATAACAAAGTTGTGACAGAACCACCATTGTTCATGCCACGCTAGCCCCAAATGCGAGTAATTCTAATGTAAGCATGAGAAACCACCGTCTCCTTTGGGGTGAATTTCCAAATTCCTCTGTGTTAAATTGAGGTCTCATTTTCCCTGTGCCTGGTTTTCACAAGAAGGTCCATTCCACCCATGTGCTCCTTTTCAGCTGTCAATAAACAGAGGCAGTGAATTCCCCCACGGCTTCACAAAGCTAGTTAGGCAGAGCCATTCATTCCTTCAGGGAAACAGAGCATTGATTTCAGTGAGTTCCCAGGGAGCAGCTGCAACAAAGGGATCAAAGGCCCACCTCTCTTCCCCTCCATTGCTTTCATTAGGCCAGGCCCAGACAAACAGCGACAGGTTTCCTTGAGACTAGGAGAAGGCCAGGCAGACCACCTCATGGTTCAATTCAAATTCATCCGTTTCCTACATTCCAGTGACAGTCCAGAATGCTAACCGTGACAAGCCAGCACAATCACCCGGCATAATATACTGCTGGCTAGTTCATCCAAGGTCAGAGGGAGAGGACAGGCACTGAGGGGAGTGCTGAGCTCCCAGGGCCTGCTGAGCCTCAAAGCCCCCTGACATTCCATAAATAAACTCCTCCTCCTCACTCTCCCTTTCTCTTTCCGTTCCCCAATCCCACAAGTGATGGTCTCAATCTGAAATTTCTTGCGTGTCATGGTACCCAAACTGTGTGGACACTGGATTCTCAACTTAATATTTCTTCTCTACTGAGAGGAGGGTGGCCAGCTCTCTGGGCATCCTTTCACCCTGCACAGACGCTAATCTACTTCTCCACAGGATGAGCTCAGAGCTGTACTTCCTAGGGTTTCCTTCAGGGCTGATCTTTAATAATAACTCGGAGTCTATTTTGCTTGTTACTCCTCTCTCCCCACCTCAACCCTGCCTCTCCCAAAAACAAAATAACTAAACCAAGGAGAGATACAGAACTGCTCACTTTTCTGCTTTGAGCTAGGTCATCACTGACACTTGTAATCCAAACTCCTAAGCAACAATCTGTTGGGAGAATGAATGGTGTGTGTTTATGAGAGCAAAGGGTCCGGTGAACAAGAGAGAGGGTGTTTCAGAAGGGACAGGGACAGAAAGGGATTATTCTGACTAATTATCTACACTGAACAGATACAATGAAATGTGTGACACATTCTCCTTTGAATTCTAAACTGCTTCCTTGATATAGTTTGCCTGAAGGTTTGTAACAACAACAACAACAACAGAATTCATTTTCTGGCACTCCATTGGGTTGGTAATCCTTAGTAAACATGGGAATCGATGGGTTAAGTCCCCAGATTCCTAAACCAAAAAGAAAATAAACAATATTGGAATGAGAGGTATGAAGAACTCATTCCTTGTCACCAGACACAACCTTCCCATGTATCTATCTTCCGAGCTGCGGTGATGACCTAAGGGATCCCCAAAGACCTCCAGATTCATCCTCTCACGGATTATTTATCCAACTGTCAAAGACATTATTTTGTATAGATTACAAAACAGGCTGCAGGGAGAAACAGGAACTTATCTCCAAGTTGAGACAGAAATGAACTTGGAAAATGCAGAATCCTAAGCTCCACAGGGAGAAGGGCAGTCTCTTAGCAGGTGCAGCGTTACACTTATATCAGGAAACTTAAAGCTAACTTGGGCACTGATTCATGGGCCTCTCTGCCTTTCTGCTCTTCCAGAACAGCGACAGAAATATCTATCAAGAACTTCTGTACAAGGTGCTGTGAAATCACCATTCCTCAGAGCCAGGTATCTCATCAAATCAAGTGGGCTGTATGAGTTAAACTCTGCTTATGGTAGATGATTCTGTGACTCAATATAAGTCTTCTGGAAACTCACCATTTCTATAAATCAAATCAGTTTTTAAAAGCACCCAGAAAAATCTACCATTTAAGGAGAGGCTACGGAAAATAGCATAATTCGCTCATCGATTCATTTATCTGTCTTTTAAGAGCACTTATGAAGCACTTAGAAACATTCATTTCATCTTTACCACAGCCTTCTGAGCTAGGTGGCTTTGTTAATTGTGATTTTTGATTGAGGAAAGTAGGCTCAAAGAGAGGTAATAAACTGATTTGCAACATCACCGAATTAATGAGTAGCACTCACTACTTCCATCATCCTGAAATCTCATGCTATTTTCATTTGTGACTAGTTGCCACACATGAACAGATAAACATTGGCTGCTTTTCTCTGACATAACTGTGGTAAGCAAGCAACCACCTATTTGTAGACCAGTGCGTCGCACACCGACTTCATCCACTGCACTGGTGTGCCTAATTTAAGAGTATGGCTTCTGTCATCAGAGAAATCCACTTTCACATTTCCTGTTAGCTTTTAATAACTTTAAAAACTAAGCAACTAACATTATTTTCAGAACCTCAGTTTCCTCACAAGAAAAAGAAAACTAACACCTCATCATGGGGGCTTGTAAAAGACCTAGTGAGTTAACTTACATCAAGCACCTAGTCCGCTGACAAAATGCCATAAATGCCTGAAGAGGGATGTTGAAAATCAAGCCAGAGGCAAAGCCTATGGAGAGGGGAAGGTGCTTCCCTTTCAATAAGAAGATGTACTAACTAACTTCCAGCTTCTGGGCTACAGGGCTGTTTCTCCAGCTACAATTTGGCGCTAGAGTCCAGGATTTTATGGTAGCTAACTACTAAACCAACAGTCATAAGAGATAAGCTACTGGACAGGGTAGAAACACTAACTGTCTTTCAAAAAGTTGGAGTGAAGCCAATCCCTGACAGCTATGTGATTTTTTTTTTTTTTGAGCAATCATTTTAACTTCTGGACATTTGACCATTTCAAGTCAAGATGTATTGGTGCTGGGGCGGAAATTCAGACTGTTTCTGCATTAAGAGAAAAATGCATAGTAGGGACAGTTATCTATGACCCTTAGTGGGTCTTTCAAGTTTTCAAAGAACGATCATATACCTTTTTATGGGGCCCTTAATGCTCATCACTCACTCAGAGAGAATGGATTACATTTATTTATTTGCCTCCTGGGGCTCCGTGCCTGCACTACAAATTCACCCCTCCTGGAGGCCATCTTTTTTTTTTTAAAGACTTTTATTTTTAATCTTTATTTATTTATTGGATAGAGATAGTCAGAAATCTAACTAACTAGGGAGAGATTTTTTTTTAAAAAGGAGATAAAAAGAGGGGAGTCGGGCGGTAGTGCAGTGGGTTAAGCGCAGGTGGCGCAAAGCACAAGGATCTGCGTAAGGATCCTGATTCGAACCCCCGGCTCCCCACCTGCAGGGGAGTCGCTTCACAGGTGGCGAAGCAGGTCTGCAGGTGTCTGTATTTCTCTCCCCCTCCCTGCCTTCCCCTCCTCTCTCCATTTCTCTCTGTCCCATCCAACAATGACGACAACAATAACTACAACAATGGCAACAAAAGGGAAAATAAATATAAAAAAATGAGAGAGAGAGAGAGAGAGAGAGAGACCTGCAGCCCTGCTTCACCACTCATGAAGCTTTCCCCCTGTAGGTGGGGACTGGGGGCTTGAACCTGGGTCCTTGAACCTGGGTCCTTGCACACTATAATGTAAGCACTTAACCAGGTGTGCCACCACTTGGCCCTGCCATGTTTTTTTTCCCCCATTGTTGTTATTTTTGTTGTTGTTATTGTTGTTGCTGTTATTGTTGTTGGACAGGACAGAGAGAAATCAAAATAGGAGGGAAAGACAGAGAGGGAGAGAGAAAGCTAGACACCAGAAGACCTGCTTCATCACCCGTGAAGTGACCCCTCTGCAGGTGGGGAGCTGGGGGCTCGAACCGGGATCCTTCAGTGGGTCCTTGTACTTCACATTTTGTGCACTCAACCCGCTGCGCCACTGCCCGGCCCTCAAGAATCGACCACATTTACAGCAAAAGGTAGCACTGACCCTAGTAAATGGCAAGGCCTATTTTTGATGCTTTGGCTCATTTTTTACAACATGATGCTGGTAGATGCCGGAATGTTCCAGCGCAGAGGAGACAGCATGCCGGGGGAAGCCAGAGACAGAGGCCATGATGTCTGGGAGAGTCAGGGCAAGTCTTGAAGAGGATGTGACATTTACCCAAGTGCTGACTGTGTACAGCAGATCAAGAACATTCCAGATGGTCCCTGGACTTGACACGACTATTCTCTGAATTCGGAATGTACCATTGCTTAGTTTCCCTCTCCTACATTTTCTGATCTGCAAATTTAAATCTCTCCTCTCCCCATCACTGCTGACTTTGAGACCAGAGAGGCAGGGAGTAGTTAGTTCTTTGAAACCATGGTTGGGCTGTTTGACGAAATACTGAACGCTCCCTCTAATTTTAAAGTTCTATGACATTATAAAATACAGCTCATCCCTCTATGACATAACCTACTAAAGGACACATTGAACAAATGTGTGTGTTAATTTATAATCTATTAACACCAAGGACTTTATTTATCTTTTACTACCATTCATCTCAGAAATGTGAATTGGAAAGAACCTACCTGCAAGAATAGTTGAGGGGGCATGTCTTATTTATTCATTTATTTTTTAATTTTTTTAATTATCTTTATTTATTTATTGGATAAAGACAGTCAGAAATCAAGAGGGCAGAGGGAGATAGAGAGGGAGACAGAGAGACACCTGCAACACTGCTTCCCCACTAGCAAAGCTTGAGTGTGTCATATTAAAGAAGCAGCCTGTGGGAGTCTGATGGCCACTTTTTGTCTTTTGAAAGGTCAGGAGTTACCTTTTCACAGTAATCACTTGTCATCTTCTCTAACAGGAAGGAAATACGTTTTTAATATACAACATTCAGATTGTTGAAGAAAATTTTAGTAGTCTCTTCTTTTAGCGTTGAGACTTTTCTAATATAGGCACATAGCATTATAAATTTCCAACCAGGGGGGTAGGCAGTGGTGCACCTGGGGGTAGGTTGAGTGCACACAACATTACTGTTTGCAAGGATGCTGGTTCAAGCCCCAGTCTCCACCTTCAGGGGGAAAGCTTCCTGAATGGTGAAGCAGGGCTGCAGGCTTGTTTCTTTCTCTCTCCTTCTCTCTCTCCCCTCCTCCTCTCAATTTCTGTCTCTATTTAAAAATAAAATAAAATATTTAAAAAATCATGGGGCTGGCTGGTGGTGCACCTGGTTGAGTGCAAATGTTACAATGAGCAAGGAGCTGGGTTCTAGTCCCCAGTCTCCACCAGCATGGGGAAAGCTTTGCAAGTGGTGAAGCAGTGCTGCAGGTGTCTCTCTGTCTCTCTCCCTCTCTATCATCTCCTTCCCTCTCGATTTCTGACTGTCTCTATCCAATAACTAAAGATAATACAAAAAAAATTAAAAACATCTAACTAAGCACTGCTCAAGTTGTGTCTTACTGAGACAGTCTTTCTTTTTCTTCAATTTAAAATACTTTTTCACTTCCTCACTTATTTCACTTAGCATAATCCCAGTTTCACTCATATGTGGAATGTAAATAACTCAAACCAATAAACTAACTTGCAAAAAATCATAATCAGAATGACTCAGGCTCTGTGACAACTACGCTGTCGACGGGAGGAAGCTGAAGAGAGAAGTGGGGAGATGGGAAAGAAGCTTCCATGGTGTGAAGCAAATGGAGCTTTGGTGGTGGGTGTGTGGTGGGTCGGAGATACACAGGCTAGAAACTATACTGCTGAAATCCCGTGATGTAGACAAGTGTTACTACAATAGTACGAATCAAATGAAGAAACCTGCAAATACTTTCTCATCTTCTTTTCTTTTGTTACATAGTTATTTGATAAAGTTTACCATTTAGGCATTTAAGCATTTAGGCCTCACATTTTCTAGAAAGTTTTTCTTTTCTAAACTAACAACTTGGTTTCTTTAAGATATATAAGGTGCGGGGCCAGGTGGTGGCACAGCTGGTTAAGTGCACACATTACAGTGCACAAGGACTTGGGTTCAAGCCTCTGATCCCCACCTGCAGGGGTTAAGTTTCATGAGTGCTGAAGTAGAGCTGCAGGTGTTTCTCTGTTTCTTTCCCTCTTAACCTCCCGCGCCCCTTTCCATTTCTCTCTGTCTCTATCCAATAATAAAACAAATTTAAAAAATTGAAAAAAAAAAGATATATAAGGCTATCCTGTTCTGTTTCTTTTTGAAGGTGTATTGGTAGCTTGCAAGTATTTTTCTGGGAACTAGTCTATTACATCTAAGTTATCAAATGTGTGGGCAGAACCTGGTTACAGTATTCCTTGGTAGTTATGTGATGTCCAGGAGATCAATAGTTAAGGTCTTGCTTTCATTCTAAAATTCTTTTAGATAAAGGGCAAGAGATAGAGAGAAAGAGCAGGGGGGCAGGGGAAAGACTCTGACACTACTCAACCAACTTTGAAGTATCCTCCCTGTACGGACTCTTATTTGGTAGCTGGGGACTCGAACCCAGGTCCTTGTGCATGGTAACATGTGCTGTGCTGGGTGAGCCTCCTCCCCGCCCCCTCAGGTGCACAGACACTTAAGACGATGATGTCCTCTTGGTGAATTTACCACTTTATCATTATGAAAGAAGTCTATCTTTGTGCTAAATTTTACTTTGTATGCTATTAATATAGCCATTCTAGACCTTCTTGTTATAATAATAATAACAACAACAACAACAACAAAAACAACTTAGGCTCAGTGAAATAGCTCTCTTGGATGGAGTGATGCTTTGTCATGTGTGTGACTCAGGCTCAAGCCAGGCCCCCAGGGCATTGAAGCAGCTTTGGTGCTGTGGTCTATTTCTTTCTTTCTCTGTGTGCTTCTCTGTCTCTATCTAAAAAACAAAACAAAACCAACAAACAACCCCCCACAAAAAATACTTAGTGCTAAAAAGGTATGGAAATTATAGTCCACAGTCTAAAAGGACACACTGCTCATTCCTCTAGATAAAGCTTGAGTGGAGTAGTTACTCCTATGCATTTATTTATTTTGATGGCTCCTTAACATCACAATGGCAGAGCTCAGTAGCTCAAATATTCAAAGGCCTACACAGGTTTACTTATAAAAAAGATGTATGAAGTACAGCTGACAGCCTGATTTTTTTCTATAGTCTCTCTAATTTTCATTTTACATCATTGGGACATTGTTTTCTAACAATTGAAAAATGTTTTACTGGGAGTTGGGTGGTAGCACAGCGGGTTAAGCGCAGATGGTGCAAAGCGCAAGGACCAGCGTAAGGATCCCGGTTCCAGCCCCCGGCTCCCCACCTGCAGGGGAGTCGCTTCCCAGGCGGTGAAGCAGGTCTGCAGGTGTCTGTCTTTCTCTCCCCCTCTCTGTCTTCCCCTCCTCTCTCCATTTCTCCCTGTCCTATCCAATGACAACATCAATAACAACAACAACAATAACTATAGAAACAATAAAAACAACAAGGGCAACAAAAAGTAAATAAATAAATATTTTTAAAAAATGTTTGACTATTTATTTTTGAGAACTACAGAGTGAAACTGAGGAGCAAGCAGGAGACAGAAAGAAAGAGCCAGAGAGAGAGAGATGCCTGCCACACTGCTTCACCACCGGTGAAGTTTCCCCCTGCAGGCAGGGTCAGGCTCCTTGTGCTACAATGCACAATGTGTGTGGGGTCTACCATATGTGTCATCATTCGGTCCTTTTTCTAGCATTAAAAAAAAAAAGTAATGAAGCTGAAGGGTTATCATTGCACACGTGAAGTCTCTGGACACAGTCTGAGGTGAAGCATGTTGAGGTGGCAATCGTTGCGTTGGTTAGGTTGTGATCGGCGGATGCAATATTATTTGGTATGGATTGGGAGACGCATACGGGAAAGTGGGCCCTATCCTAAGGTTCCAGGACTGGGGGAAGTAGGGGCTCTATAGTGGAGATGTGAGGTTCCTGCTGTCTTAGGGTTCAAAAAGACAATCGATAGTTAATGTTATCATCACATTATTTGCTAATTGGGTTAACTTTGAAAAGTCCTTTTGTTAGGGTTTGCTGGACAGTACCCAGTATCTTGTATATAGCTGTGCTATTGGTTGGTTCTGATCTACTTGGTCTAGGCTTTTGAGAGAGTCTGCATATCAATTACACTGCATATATTGAGAAAAGATTCAGTTTGTGTTTTGAAAAACTTCAAGACATACAATTAATTTTCCCCCTCTCGTATTAATTAACTAGCGATAAATATGACTACATTTTACTAGGAGTGTACATAAACACCATTCCCACCACCAAAAGACTGTGACCCATCCCTCCCACCCACTCCCACCCCCCACTGGCCCAGGAAGCTGCATGTCTACCCCTCACCACAGGGTTTTTACTTTGGTGCCCTACTTACAATTTGGTCAGGTCCTGCTTTTAGTTTCCCTTTCAGATCTTCTTAGTCAACTTCTGTTGATGAGTGGGATCATCCCATACTCATCTTTATCTTTCTGACTTAGTTCACTTAACATAATTCCTTCTAGCTCTGTCCAAGATGGGTCAGAGAAGGTAGGTTCATTGTTCTTGATAGCTGCATAGTATTCCATTGTGTATATATACCACAGCTTTCTCAGCCACTCATCTGTTGTTGGGCACCTGGGTTGCTTCCAGGTTTTAGCTATTATGAATTGTGCTGCTATGAACATAGGAGTACACACCTATTTTTGGTTGGGTGTTATGGAGTCCTTGGGGTATAACCCCAGGAGAGGAATTACTGGATCATATGGAAGGTCCATGTCTAGCCTTCTGAGAGTTTTCCAGACTGCTCCCCACAGAGGCTGGACCAATTTACATTCCCACCAGCAATGTAAAAGGGTTCCTCTGTCCCCACAACCTCTCCAGCATTTGTTGCTGCTGTCCTTTTTGTTGTATGCCATTCTTACAGGAGTGAGGTGGTATCTTAGTGTTGTCTTAATTTGCATTTCTCTGACAATCAGTGACCTAGAGCAGTTTTTCATGTTTGTTAGTCTTTTGGATCTCCTCTGTAGTGAATGTTTTGTTACTCGGGTGAGACCTTTCCTTTCATATTATACTCTAATTCCATCTCAGGTGGTTCACTTTCTAACAAAGTCCCAAAACCTAGATATACACCAGTTTCTGTGAGAGAGAGTATATGTTCACACGTATCCATAAACTACTGCAAAATATATACCTGAAAGCAGAAGTACACTAGAGTTTGCAGTGAGTATCCCCCTAACACTTCCTCTCCACTATTCCAAGCTTTGGGTCCATGATTGCTCAACAACTTGTTCGGCTTTGTATGTTAACTCTCTTTTCAGTCACCAGGTTCCAGATGTCATCAGGATGCTGGCCAGGCTTCCCTGGACTGAAGACCCCACCAATATGTCCTGGAGCTCCGCTTCCCCAGAGACCCACCCTACTAGGGAAAGAGAGAGGCAGACTGGGAGTATGGACCGACCAGTCAACGCCCATGTTCAGCGGGGAAGCAATTACAGAAGCCAGACCTTCTACCTTCTGCAATCCACCATGACCCTGGGTCCATGCTCCCAGAGGGATAGAGAATGGGAAAGCTATCAGGGGAGGGGGTGGGATATGGAGAATGGGTGGTGGGAATTGTGTGGAATTGTACCCCTCCTACCCTATGGTTTTGTTAATTAATACTTTCTTAAATAAAATAAATAAATAAATAAATAAATAATAAGTAAGTATTATAGCAGTCTGGAATGTTGGCTCAGTGATAGAACAAAAGATTTGCAGATACAAAGTCCAAGTTTGGTACCCAACACTTTATATGCCACGGTCATGCTCAAGTTCTCTGTCATTAAAAAATAAATAATTCTGGGAGTCAGGCGGTAGCACAGTGGGTTAAGCACATGTGGCACGAAGCGCAAGGACCGGAGTAAGGATCCAAGTTCGAGCCCCTGGCTCCCCACCTGCAGGGGAGTCGCCTCACAGGCGGTGAAGCAGGTCTGCAGGTGTCTGTCTTTCTCTCCCCCTCTCTGTCTTCCCCTCCTCTCTCTCTTTCTCTTTGTCCTATCCAACAATGATGACAACAACAGCAAATAACTACAACAATAAAAAACAACAAGGGCAACCAAAGGAAAAATAAATAAATAAATATTAACATTTAAAATAAATAAATAAATAAACAATTCTTTAAAATATTACAAAAGCATTAATGACTTGGTGTGTCGTCTATTTTGAGGTCAGAGTTTGACTAAAACAGATTTATTCCATATATTTATTAGAAGTTTTAAATTTTTAAATTTATTTTCATGAGAGAGATACACAGGGAAAGAAGCAGAAGGAGGAAGAGGTGGAAGAGAAACAGGGAGACCAGAGCTGAGTTCTGGTTTATGGTGGTACTGAGGGTTGAACCTGGAGCCTCAGAGTCTCAAGCATTAAAAGTCTTTTGCAGAACCATTATTCTGTCTTCCCAGCCCATTATTCCATATATTTAGTGAATGCCTGTACTATGTGGTCTTTCTTTATGTCACTGTAGTATGTATCTATTTATCTTTTTGTCTAATTGTCAGCTAACAGCTAAAAGGATCTAGGAGAAGATATCTTGCTTTTTGGATTGCCACTGCCTAGTAATAAAAATAAAAATATCAGAGAAATAGTTCTGCTGCCCTGGATGACACACCCAAACCAAGACTAGGCTGCAAAGAAGTGACCCATCTCTATGGCCAGGCAGCAACAAGAGAAGAAATACTGGGTGGGGGTAGATGGCTTAATGGTTATGCAAACAGACTGTCATGCCTGAGGTTCTGAAGTCCTAGGTTCAATCCCCTGCAATGCCATAAACCAGAGCTGATTAGTGCTCTGGTAAAAACAAACAAACAAACAAGTAGAGGAATATTAAGCAAATTCAGTAGGTATTGGGTTGTCCAAAAAGTCATGACATATTTTTGTATGCAACCCAATATGATGCCATCTGTTTCCCATTACATTTTTCTTACCTTTGTAAATACAGCACATAAACATTTTATTTTCATGGAACTTAGCATAATTAAGGGAAGACAGAAGTAAAATATGGATCCTATGATGAGCAAATAAAATAATAAAGAGCTACAACGTGCTCAGTATGTAAGGCAGGGGAAAAGAGTGACAATTTGAAATTGGCTGTTCAGGAAAGACCCAGTGAACACGTGACAAATTAGCAAAGACATAACTGAGGAAAGGAAATAATGTGTCGTCTGTCATGTGCTTATTCAAGGCCACACTTATGCAAATGTTTTGCAGCTACAAAACTCTGATGTCAGAACAAAAATATTGGTATATTGACAGCATTCAGTGCAAACAGTACAGGCTTATCCGAGAATAAAGGAGACCCATATCATGAAGACACTGGGCAAATCTCTGCAAAGAGGGTTCCTGGAGTCATTGAAGCAGAAGAGGTACATGATGAGACCTAAGAGTTTAAAGTGAACTGTCTGACTGCTGTGGGAAAAGATGGACTAGAAGTCAGGCGGTGGCGCAGCGGGTTGAGCGCACGTGGCGCGAAGCACAAGGACCGGCGTAAGGATCCCGGTTCCAGCCCCCGGCTCCCCATCTGCAGGGGAGTCGCTTCACAAGTGAAGCAGGTCTGCAGGTGTCTGTCTTTCAGATCTCCCCCTGTCTTCCCCTTCTCTCTCCATTTCTCTCTGTCCTATCCAACAACAACAACAACATTGATAACAACAATAACTACAACAATAAAACAACAAGGGCAACAAAAGGGAAGAAAAAAAATATTTATTTAAAAAATAAATATTAAAAAAAAAAAAGAAAAAGATGGACTACAGGGAAAAAGTACAGGAGAAAGTAAGGAAAAAGTAAGGAGAAAGCATGGACCGGGTTGTGGTGTAGGAGATGGGAGAATATACCCCCCTCAGGTGTGCAGATAGCTGTTTGCTCCTGTGAAACACAGCCCTGCCAGGCAATCATTCCAAAGACAAGAAATCAAGCTGCCTTAAAATGAATATCCATATTGACACCAGAAGAGGGAAACATCCTCTCTCCAATAATACAAGGACCAAAGGAGTCAAAAGTTTTGCTCCATTTTCGACTCCGGGGCATCTAGGAAAACACACTTCTGTACTTAGAAAATACAATGGTATTTTCTGGAAAAGGTTGACAGAGGACCTAGTGGGGGTTGTATCGTCATGTGGAAAACTGAGAAATGTTAGGCATGTACGAACTATTGTATTTACTGTCAACTGTAAAACATTAATCCCCCAATAAAGAAATAAAAAAAAAATCTTAAGAGAAACAGAAAAAATAAAAAAGAAGGGAAAAAAGAGAAAATACAACGGTGGGGAGTGTAGGGTAAAAAGATAGTAAGATATCAACTTACAAATGCAGTGGTGGCACGATACTGGCAGTCAGGTGGGAACAACCTAGGAAGCAAAAGAAAAGAAGTGTTAACTTTGTATCCCAGCGGCATGTCATTTTTCATCATGAGCTCTCGGAGGCGACGCCAAGCTTGCATGCAGTTTTAAGAGACAGCTGAAGTATCCTTTCTTCGATTTCTCCCTGTGGTAAATGTTCCCAAAGTTAAGACACAGAATCATAACCAGAATTGGTGCTTTAAGATCGCCCTCACTTTAATTGTCCCGACTTGGGTGTGCATCTGTATTTCTATAGAACTTGGTCCTCCAAAGGCTCCATTGTTGTAGTCCCGACACTGAAAAATCCCATCGCCACAAAGGTCTGACCTTGTGTAGGAAAGCCTACCTCCTTCTCTGCTGCCTGCCCCTTCTGTCCCTACTCCTTTGCAGATATACAGTCTTAATATCAATATAACATTCATCAGTGAATAACAACCTTTTACTCATTTATAAGAGACTTACATCTATATAGGCCAAATAGCAAATAAAAATCGGTATTATTCTGCACTGAAAACACTAGTATTCTTGTTCATCATCTTTCTTGAACATGTCAAAATGCTGCCCAATTTGTGGACAACCGCATTTAAATGATAAATGATTTAATTACGCAACTAGCATTTATAAACTGTAGCTATTAAATATTGTTCTTTCGCCTTGTACAATGGGTGTCTGTTCATGTCAAATTTCTTCTGTTAGAAATTTCCTACTGGGTTCCTCACTATTGCCAGTGTACTGTTTGTATTTTTTTTATTCTAGCTACCTGCTTTTAACAGGCTTATGATCTTCTCTGCCTTTGAAAATCTTTTCTATTTACTTCGCTTTCTTCTTACAAAGCAGGACTCAGAAGTGACAGTTCCAGAAGAAATGTTATATATCTGTACTTTACAAAAGGGAGGTCAGATTCTGTCTTTGCTGAAATTACCTCGACATTAGATGTTCTTAAGTCCCCTGCAATGATTTTATGTAGTCTTGGATACTATTTAGTCACTGAAGTTTGACATTTCCCATTTTAAAAACCACATAGAGGGAGTCGGGTGGTAGAGCAGTGGGTTAAGTGCACATGGCGCAAAGCGCAAGAGCGGGTGTGAGGATCCCAGTTCGAGCCCCCGGCTCCCCACCTGCAGGGGAGTCGCTTCACAGGCGGTGAAGCAGGTCTGCAGGTGTCTATCTTTCTCTCCCCCTCTCTGTCTCCCCCTCCTCTCTCCATTTCTCTCTGTCCTATCCAACAACAACAACAGCTATGACAACAATAACAACTACAACAAGCACAACAACAAGGGCAACAAAATGGGAAAAATAGCCTCCAGGAGCAGTGGATTCATGGTGCAGGCACTGAGCCCCAGCAGTAACCCTGGAGACACACACACACACACACACACATAGATAGATAATTTAGGACAAAATGCTCAGACAAGAGATGGAAAAGGCTCCATCAATCTTTCCATCCATCAACATGATTACAGAAAGAGCAATGCTGTCTTCTAAACAGCCAAGAGCATCTAAGAGAAAATTCATGAAATAAACATGGTCTTCAATAAATACCATCTCTGATCAATATTCTTTTCGAAAATAGCCTGCCCTCATGGAACAACCAAGTCCTTCCTCCTCTTTCCTATTGTAATCCAAGATAACACAAGATGGGCTAGGGAAATTCAGTGATTTTAGTTAACAAGATTTTAAATGCTAATCTAATGGAGAGTAGAAAAGGCCCTCCCACCCCAACTGCCTCTTAACACATACACACACAGGGATACTAGCTACTTTAATTTAAAAAAAAATCTGAATAATATGTTTATGCTCTAGAAATAGAATAGTTTTCATCCCTTGCCCCTAACGGCATCATAGAGGGAACACTGGGAACAACAAAGATAGATTAAGTCCGATAATAATAACCACAACAACGATTAAAAAATAGATTAAGTCACAAAATAAAGACCCAATTGTGCCTACAGAGTCCCGGTGAAATGTACAGCCAGACACTATCCAAAAACTATCCCTGGGTCTGTATTCTTTTAATAATTCCAGAAAAGTATGTCAGAAAGATCCACAATTTTCCTCTATGCTATAGATTTCAAACCTACACACTGAGTGACGGGCCATAGCATGTCCTCTGAGAATATGAACATCTTTTCCCAGATGCTTGAAAGCAATTTTCTAGATTGCAGTTTTTAACATCTCTCTGAATGCGGCAAGGTATCACTGAGAGACACAACACTGACTTCACACTCCAGACAAGTGCAGGCAGATTTAACAGTAACAGCTCTATTTCACAGAAGTTTTCAAAAGCAGGAGCTAAAATAAAGTAGTTGCATCCTAGTTACTCCTAATATTATGCTAGTAACATTAAGGCAGAGAATAAGTGTAGTATGAACACGAAAACAGATTATATTTATTCCCAATATTTAGAAAACCCCTTGTTAGGAGACAGAATCGTGTCCCCTGAAACCCACAGAGTGAAACCTTATACTCAATACGACTGCATTTGAAGATGGAAACTGCTAGAGAGGTGATCACAGTTAAAGGAGTGTGAAAGGTGGGACCCAAATCTAATAGAACAGGTATAGTCTAGCAAATGAAAACACACCAGAGAACTACACACACACACGTACACACTCACACATACACGCGCACACACACACACACGTACACACTCGCACTCACACTCACACACACACACACACACACACACACACACCTTCACACTCACATTTCTTTTGGAAAAGCCACATGTCAAATGTCCAGGTAGCATGGACAGTGTTTTAACTATCTGACAGAAGGGATGGAGGTTGACAAGTGGGGTGAAGGGAGGTGATGTGAGGATAGCAGAAAGAAGGCACCCATGAAGCAGCCACGAAGAGAAACAGAGGTTTGGGGTTTTTTTTCTTTCTTCAGATAAGAGACAGAGAGGCAGAGAGAGTGAGACACCATACCACTGGAGTCCCCTCAATGCTGTGAGAGCCGGGCTTGGACCTGGGAAATGCACAAGTCAAAACAGCACACTAGCCAAGTGAGACCTTCGGAGGGACCCAGAGACCAAACTTGTTGGCACCTTCATCTCGGACTGGTAGTCTCTGCAGTTGTGAGGAAGCAAGGATCTGATTTTGAAGTCACCCAATCTGTGACATTCTGATAGCGACAGCCAGAACAGACCAATATAAATGTGAGACTGTGAAGTGGGCTGCCTTATCATAAATGCCCCCCCCAAAAAAAAACACAGAAGTGGTACTAGAACAGGGTAAGAGGTAGAGGCTGAGAGAGTTTTACTGGTCTGTGCTAATACACACACACACACACATACATACACACACATACATACATACACATACACACATACATACACACATACATACATACATACACATACATATATACATATACATACATACATGCATGCATACATACATACATACATACACACATACGTACATACATACCAGACTACCTTGAAGGGGACTGCTGGTAGAAATATGAATGTTGAAGGTGTTTTACACGACGAGTCAGGTGAAAATGAAGAGCATGTGGGGAGGAACTCTAGGGAAGGTGGTTCTTACTATAAGGTGGCAAAGGACTTGGCTGAACTGTGGTCTAGTGTTCTGTGACGGGGAGAATTCACGTGACGGACCTGGATATTGAGCCGAGAAGAGTTCTTGAAAGTGTCACCAGCTTTCTCTTCACTGCCTATAGTATGATTTGAGAGGCAAGAGACAAACTCGAGGAATTATGAAGCAAAAAGGAATGAAATCTTGAAGATTTGGGAAAAAAAAATTCTCAGGCTATGTTGCAAAGACTGAGGAAGCATGTCCTGGAGAAAACACCAAGGGTGTGACTGAACTATTACTCCATGAAGAGACTCCCTTAGAGTTTTAAATAAGTCAAGTCAGCAGAGTCCAGGAATAGAGATGAGATTACAACAGCAGAGACTCTGCCAGTTGGGACCAAAGTCCAAGTGAAATACACGTTTTTGATCTTTTGGAATGCTATGAGAACAAGTAGCGCAAATATGCTTTATCATTCAAGAGTAGCAAAGAAGAACCCTAGAAAGGACTCAGAAGTCATTATTATCCCACTGGCACGATGGGTTATTTCTTGCTTTGGTTTCAAAGGGTAAGGGCACTGATCCTTGGTTTCAGTGGGTCAGGGTTCTTTTGCTCAAAGCCTGGGCGGGTGGGCCTACCTAAAACCCTGAAGGGCTTGGAACACCTAATGGAATTTCCTTGCTCAAATGGAGACTTACTTAGAGCCCATCAATCTCATTCCCCTTTCTCACTTGTCCCCTTGTGGAACGGGGCTATTTATTCTAAGGCGCTCTCATCACACTATTCTGGAACAACCTCATTTGGTTCCACAGGCTCACAAGGTAGGAATCATTTTGCTTAAAGAGGACTCAAATCACAAGCCTCACTTATATCTGATTTAGATGATATTTAGATAATAGTGTGGGCCCCAGTCTTCTAAGATGATGCTAGAATGGGTTAAGGTTCTTAGGACCAGGTGTATTGCACCAAAGTAATGGACTCTGGGGTGGGGGTGGGGGATGGTGTTCAGGTCCTGGAACATGATGGCAGAAGAGGACCTAGAGGGGGAATGAATTTTTATGTGGAAAACTGAGAAATGGCACACATGTATATATATATTTCTGGTGGGTTTTATTTTTATTTTTATCAAAGCACTGCTCAGCTCTCCCAAACTACTATATATATATTTTTTTTTTCCAAACTACTATATTTTACTGTTGGCTGTAGACCATTAATCCCCCTAATAAAGAAAAAAAGGGGGGCCATGAACCCAAGAAGGACATAAATTTAGAGTCAGAGGGAAGAATGGTAAAAACTGAAGTGTGTTCCTACAAAGTTCATATGTTGGGGTCACAGTCATATGACTGCATTTGGTGACAGGATCTTTAGAGAGGGGACACAAGGTTCAGTAAGTCAGGAAGGATGAGCCTTGGCTCTGTCAGGAAAGACCATGCGCTCTGCACACATGCAGAGAGAGAAAGTCATGGGCAACACAGCTACAAGTCTATCAGCTAAGAAGAAAGGTCTCACTAGAAACCAAATTTGCCTGTACTTTGATCTTAGACATCTAGATTCCAGAACTGAAAATAAATTTCTGTAATTTAAGCCACCTAGTCTGCAGTATTTTGTTATGACAAGAGGAGACTAACATATCCATCTTCCCTGGGCATTTCAGAATATCTTTCCTAGGGACAAAAGAGGGAAAAAAAGGAAGGTCAATAATGAATGGCTTCAGAGTTTAACTATCCACCAGAAACTTGTGTTTCAAAGTCTAGTAATGCTAACTATGCCCTATAAAGAGAAAAACCTACATTTACTAATTATACTGATAGTTTCAATAGTAAGAACAAGTAGAAGAACTGGAATCTTTTCCTTTGGGAAAATAAATTTGACAGTAAAGATTCCAGTAAAGGGATACATAGGAATGACTCAAGACCCAAAGACGCTCCGTGCCATCTCCTTCCCACCATGGTTTTTTCTGTTATGAGACCTGCTGAGCTATGTCCTTCTTCAGATTTTCCTGGTGTATGGGGTTTATTCCCTTTCAATTGCCAGTGTCAAACTAATGCCACATGAGGAAGAAACACTGGGTGAATTTGGGTTCTTTTTAGATCTGGACATGTGTGTCATTAGAAGCTGCTGGCCCCATTATTACTGATTTCCTGCTAAGTATATCTGTGGCCATTTTGGGTTCCTTTTTTTTTTTTTTCTTTTTACATCTTTTTGCATGCAAGGTTTTTAAAAAACATTTAATTACCTTTACTTATTTGATAGAGACAGCCAGAAATCAAGAGGAAGGGAGATAGGGAGAGAGACAGAGAGACAACTACAGCCCTGCTTCACCACTTGCAAAGCTTTCCCCCTGTGGGTGGGGACCAGGGGGCTTGAACCTGGGTCCTTGCACCCTGTAATATGTGTGCTCACCCAGGTGCATGACCACCTGACTCCTGCACGCATGATTGTGAAGTCGCAATGAGATGTAGCTGAGAGTTAACCACATGAAATGTCTATCCAGCACCTGCAAGTGTATAATGAATATGTCTACCAATCGAAGGCATGTTAAGACTGTGATTTCACCCAATATCCATTATTATCTTCTCCTTCTAATAAAGTCTCCGAATTTTAAATGAGCACATGCTACTTCCTCACACAAAGGCATCTATTCTGTTCGTGTTCCTGAAGATGGAAGCTGTCCGCATGTTGGGTTCAAATCATGGGGACAATCCCTGAGGAGTGATGCTACTCTTATTTGTCCCTTCTTGCAGGCTGTGACACCCAGGAGCCATCTTCACCATGAGGGAGATTAGCAGAACCCTGCTACAGAGTTCAGAAATACAGGTGGTTGGTGCTTTGTTTTCAACAAGGATAACGCTGAAATTCAGTTAAGAAGTGGTTTCACAAATGAATGCATGGGCAAGGGAGACAGCTCATGGGGTATAGTGTGCTGGATTTGTCATGGACACTAACTACCCAGGTTCAAGTCCGGCCCCCACCACGCTGGACTCACCAATGTCAAGTCCCCAGTTTGATCCCTAACAGTTATTCTCTGGTTCCCTCCACCCCTCCCTCCCTCCCTCTCACACTGATTCATTCGTTAACAAAAGAAAATTTGGAACTATAACTGCAACTCTCACTGCTATTAGTATTGTGCAAACTATTTTTACTTTACTGGTTGCTACTAAAGGTTATTAGGTAAATGTAAAAAAAAAAAAAATCCCACTAGGAAAAAAAAAAAAACTACCAAAAAACCTGTGCTTAAATTTCTAAATGCTTCACTGACTCCCCCCCAAATAAGCCAAATTTTCACTAGCCAGTCTTCATCTGTCAGTATTCTAAAGAACGCGGAGGAACACCAGTTAACACACAGTGGCTAGCTGGAGCACTGAGAGGAGGGCTCCAAGTAGCATGCAACAAAGAAAGAGAAGCCATTTCAGTGCTGTCTCTTTTTTCCTACCATTTTTTTTTTACATCTGTTTAATAACTTTACTTATTTAATCTTTTTTTTTTTTTATGTATGGAGACAGTATGACATAAAGGAAATAGCTATAGCTTTTCAATCAGAGAAACCAGTTTTGCCACTTCCTAACTATATGGCGTTGGGCAAGTTTCTTAATCTCTTTGATACTGAGTTTCTTCACAATTTAAAGCAGAGACACTACTACTTACTTTGCAGAACTGTAGCACGATTACAGTAGGTACTTAAGAGTCAGAGCTATTTGGCAATAGCTCTTTGTATGCAAACTATCATGCTGGGTACTGGCGTCCTAGCTCCAAGAACCTGAGCAACTAGAAGTGACATTTAGATAGAAAGATTGTTGGTGAATGGTAAGAATTTAACAAGAGCTATAGATGTCAAATTATAGGGTTTCTAGCTAGCTAGCAGGATTGTGGAATATCCACTGAACAGGACCTGGGTGATGATGATGAGTTTATTTCTTTGTGATCAGCCCACTTGCAGCAGAAGAAATGCATGAATAAAAGCACATCTTCAGAAAGTGAGCTTAGGTTTGGGTGCAAAGATAAGACTAACAGTGATCTGGGCTTACTGAGAAGGAATAAATTTGAGAAAACTGGAACTAGACAGAGGATAGCACTGTAAGTTGTGAAGCCAAGGACCCCTTTCCTAACATTCTGGAAGTCACTGCAGAATTCCTCTTGGGAAACTGACTTAGGATGTCAATGTATAAAAAGAAAGGAAGAGAAGGCTTTAATACAGGGAGATACAGTATGGGACAATAGGAACCTAACCCAAGAGGAAGAGAGAAGGAAGGAAACAGGTGAGACACAAGAATTCAATTTTATCAACTTTAAAAATATATATTCATTTGTTTTGGGTAGAGATAAGGAGAGGTTGAAAGGGAAGGAAGAGATATAGAGGGAGAGAGAGACCTGCAGCATTGTTTCATCACTTGGGAAGCTTCCCCCACTACAAGTGGGGACTGGGGGGGGTTGAACCTGGATCCTTATGCATTTGCTCTGTAATGTGTGTGCTAAACCAGGTGCACCACCACCCAGCCCCCAATGCATCAACTTTTTAAAAGTAAGTACGCTGAGTCTCCCTGAATGCTTCAAGGAGGTCTGATTTTGATTTTTTAAAAAAATGATATTGAAAGGGGCCAGGTGGTGGTGCACCTGGTTAAGTGCTCATGTCACAGTGCACAAGGATGCAGGTTCAAGCCCCTGGTCCCCACCTGCAGGGGGAAAGCTTCATGAGTGGTGAAGCAGGGCTGCAGGTGTCTCTCTGTCTCTCTCCCTCTTTATCTCCCCCACAACTCTCAATTTCTCTATCAATTTCTATCTTTCCAATAAATAAATAAAACATTAAAAAATATATATTGAGTCCCTTAAGAGGAAAGTATCACAAAACATGGCATGGTGAAAATGTTCAGTACACACGGCTGACACTTTTTTTTTTTTTGCCTCTAGGGTTACTACTGGGGCTCAGTGCCAACATTACAAATCCACTGCTCCTGGAGGCCATTTTTTCCATTTTATTGGATAGAAGAGAGAGAAATTGAGAGAGAAGGGGGAGACAGAGAAGAAGGAGAGAGACAGTCACCTGCAGACCTGCTTCACTGCTTCTGAAGGTGCCCCCTGCAGGTGGGGAGCCAGGGGCTCAAACCCAGATCCTTGTGAGGGTCCTTGGTCTTCCTATTATGTGCACTCAACCAGGTGCACCACTGCCTGCCTCCTGTCAAATAATTATTTTAAAAATATTCCAATTATTGAAACCTACACAGCTATATCCAAGGTAAAACAAGTAAAAAGCTGACATCACTTATCTTTACTGTTGCCTAGTCATTTTTTTAGAATATATATATATATACACCAAGTTTTGAGTTGGCTCAATATTTTAAAAAATTCATTTGCAAGAGTTATCTTTATCTCTACCAAAAAACTTAGATAGGAATCGCCCTAGAAAGCTGGGAATGCTGCCACCTCAATTGCTAAGCTCTTACACAATTCTTCTTTTTTTCTTTGAGGAATCATTGATTATGTTCTTTGCTATGGGAAAAGAAAGACACTGTGTAGGGCTTGCATGCCAGAGGTCCACTGGAATTATCAATAGCCAAAGCAGACTGCTACTTTGGCTAACAACAAAGTCACTATGAGCATTAAAAACACAAGTTCAAATCAAATTATATAGGTATGACTTAGTCAAGAGAAAAAAGGTTAGTTAATAACTAAATAATTCATATAAATGTTATAAAATGAAGGGGCCAGGAGGTAGCTCACGGTACACTATTTTTTTTTTTTTCAGATGACATTATACGTTTAGGAAACCTCCAATAGTCCACAAACTCTCAAACTAAAGATTTCAGTGGGTCAGGAACTGTAACAGTAAAGTGCTGGACACTCAGGCATGAGGGCCTGTGTTCACCAGCACTGTATGGGGGGTGGAGGGATGCTCTACTCCAGTTTCTTACTCATAAACAAAGAAATCCTTAATGTGTTGCAAAAGAATATATTCAACTCTGAGTCTACAGGTACATTTTCAAAAAGCAAAAGCTTTGAGTTCAAAATACAAACGTCAACTACTTCTACATACTGGTCACATGGCTGGAAAATGTGACATTTATAGCAACGCCCCCCGCTAGATGAAACGGTTAGAAATAAAATTAATAATGTCTAAGGTCTCCACATACACACACAAAAAAAATTCTGAAAATAACTGAAATCATTAAATGGAGAGTGAAATCATGTCTATTAAGTTATCCATTTTCCTAAAAATCGCTGAGTAGCATCAATATAATTCAAATCAAATCTGGTAGTTGTTTTTTTTTTAACTAGGTGTTGAAATTTTATATGGAGATGCAAGGCACTTAAGTAGTCAAACGATCTGTAAGAAAAACAAACGAGCATTTATACGAACGACACTGCTGTAATCCCAACTTACTGTAAACTACAATAAGTAAGAAGATCTTGCACTAAGGAAGAGGTTGGCGGTTAGTTCAGTGGAACTGAATACAGTCTCTAGACACAAAAATATGGGCTGATGTTAAAAAAAAAAATTCCACGAAAAAGTTTTCAATAAAGGCGTAAGATGGGTCTATATGACTTTCTACATAGAAAATCCTGACTCTCGGCTGGGAGTATGGATCCACCAGTCAACGCCCATGTTCAGCGGGGAAGCAAATACAGAAGCCAGACCTTCCACCTTCTGCATCCCACAGTGACCCTGGGTCCATACTCCCAGAGGGATAGAGAATAGGAAAGCTATCAGGGGAGGGGATGGGATACGGAGTTCTGGTGGTGGGAACTGTGTGAAATTGTACCACTCTTGTTCTATGGTTTTGTTAATGTCTCCTTTTTTAAATAACAAAAAAAAAAAAAAGAAAAAGAAAAAAAGAAAATCCTGACTCTCATCTCATACTGTTTGCAAAAATCGAATTAAGACAAATCACGAAGGTAACTGTATGGTCTAAAACAGCAAAACTTCTTAGTTAGTGTAGTTTACAGTTAAGTCTGGATGGACAGCAGCGTAATATAAATGCTTCCACTTGTTTTTCTTAAAGATCTTTTGACTACTTAAATGCCTTGCATGTTTTGGGAGGAAGCAGAGGCAAATGTCTGTAGAAGTTTAGAGGTGGGGGAAAAAATGAGAGTGGAAAATTTTTCTGGACAGGGTGCAAATAAGTGTCTTTTCCCTCAAGCCTCCACAAAATATTGATAAACTGGACTTAATATAAAAATAAATCTCAAATAAATCAGTAAGTGAATAGATAAACTCCAATCAGGTAGAAACATGCATGCATGTACCTAGTACAGTTTCCTATATAGAGGAATATAAAAAATAAATAAAGAATATAGAGGGAACTGAAAATTAATAAAAAGATAGCTTAATAGAAAGAGATACTTTGAGAAGAAATCTAAAGGCTCAATAAAAGTTTTAAAAAGACATTTAAGGGTTCAGTATTCCTCATAGCATAAAAATATGTTCAACATTATTAATCTTCATGGGTGTAGGTACAACAAACTTACCCAAATACCATGGCTCCAACTCCCTAAGATGGGAAATTAAACACATGCATATAAACAGCAGTTTCAAAGATATCTGTGGCCATTTTATTCCAGTGGTTAAAGACTTAGAGCAACTTGGATATGTATATCAAGAAAAAAAAAAGAATAGATTGTGGTACAATCATTTAATGAATTGCTAAAGAAATAATACCAAGCATTTTCTGTAGAAGTGTCAAAAAGGAAATAGTTCAGACTTTCAGATTCATATATTCTTGTTATACTAAAAATTCTGAACAGATAGCTATGACTAATAAAAGTGTATGTATAAAAGTATGTTGTTGGTTGTGATACAGGTTGTATACTGTTTGTCATTTCTTGCTCTAAAACAAAAGCACAGTAACGCAACTTACACAACATGGGTGAATCTCAAAAATATCTTATGAACAAAAGGGCACTGGACAAAAAGGATAGACTGTATAAACTACTTATGTACATTTTAGGAATACTTGGAAAACACCCATGGTAAAAAAAAAATTCAAGACAGTCCTTGTCTCGGGTTGCAAAGTAGTTGTAGTGACAGGAAGGAACAGAAGATACCTTTGCATGGGTGAAAATGCTTTATGTCTTTATTTGGGTGGTGGTCACACAGACATATACATATCAACATTTCATTAGGTCGTACACTTACTATCATGTCTTTATTGTATACAAATGATAGCTCAATTTGGAGAAAAGAGTTAAGACAAAACATAGCATGCAATCCTGAAGAGATTATCTGGAGTTCAACATGAACAGACAATAAATTGAGTAATTACAAAAAGTAAATCAAAAGACATGACTGAACGAGAAAGACTAATGGAAGTGTAACCAGAGTTCTTGAAGGATAGATAGAAAAAAAAAATTAGTGGGAAACCAATCCTGAACATGATAAAGGGTCCACTTTTCAAGAATTAATGGAAGACAAACCTCAGAGAGGGGAAACCCCACATCTAGGTTAAGTGACATGTTCACACCCAGACACACTCTGCAGCAAAACTGTAGAACACAAGAGGAAAGAGGAAATCTTACATGTAGGTTAAAAAAAGAGAGGCATTATTAACAGGAGTGACTTGAATTAATCATAATGCTACAATTAGAAGTCCATAGAGTGATATCTCTATCAGACTTAAGAAACAACTAACCTGGAAAGATCCACTCAACCAAAGCATGATTCAAAAATGAAAGAAAAACAGGTGTCTTCAGATAAAGTCTGTCATCAAAAGTCTTTAATAAATATGCTTCTAAAATACATATCATAAGGGAGGGAAGAAGGCACGGCCTGGAATGCAAGAAGGAAGGAATGACAAGTAAAGAATCCATAAAATAAAATTAAAAAAAAAAATCAGATGTTAATGAGAAAAAACATTAAGATAAAACTGAAACTGAATAATAGCAGCATGTAAGCAGATGGTTAACTGGCATCAAAACAATTTAAACTTATTTGGAAAATAGTGTAATTAATAAATTACTAAACCGTAAGTTAATACCTAAAATTGTTTAAGGAAAACTGCTATAAGAAAGAAACAAAACTATTTTTACACTAATCAAGAAGGGGAAATGGAGTAGGAAAAATTCAAAAAATGATAAAGAAGAAAAAAAAAGACCTAATAAAAACACAAGACAGAATGCTAGATTGAATCCTAAGTGAAGCGTGATTATATTAAATTTAACTGTATTAAGAGGGCCAGTTAAAAGATAAAGATGAATAGAGTGGGTCAGAAAGAACAACTGGGTTCTGCCTATGTAAGTGATATTCTAAGCAAATGCTAACCAAAACCAAAAAAAAAAAAAAAGCATACCTGTAGTATTACAACACAAAATGGATTTTAAGGCAACAGATATTTGGGGAAAGAGACACCATCAATTTATAATGAGAAAGGGTTCAATTCACTGAGAAGACAGACCGATTCCAAACGTGTACAATTTTCAACTTTTATAAAATTGACAGAATTAAAATAAGACGAGAAGACACATTATTTTATTGTGATATTTTATTACAGTTAGCTCATACAGATGAAACAAGAAAACTAGAAAAGATTCAAATGCTACAACTTGTATGCTTGATGTAAGGCACACAGCACGCATACCTACCTTGCCCTCAAAGTCTGTGAGTATGTATTCTCCTCCCTCAGTCAAGGAGCAGTTGATAAACTTAACAAGCTGCCACAAAGCAATTCTCAAATTTCAAAGAATCAATTGCATAGAGCCCTCACTAGCTGACTGCAGTGTGAGTTGGAAATCAATAACAGAAAGGCTAATTCTTGAAATCTTCAACTTTGGAAACCACCATAATACTTTTAAAAATTTTACAGAGAAAGAAGAAAAATTTTATCGTGAAAGATAATTAATTCTTCGAACTGAAAAAAAATATATATACTATGCATGGACTCATAATAAGATACATAATAAATGTGGAAAGAAAAATGACCAGTCGCCAAATAAATGCAAATACATGTGAGGAAAAGTATATGAAAAGAGGCACTGCAAATCACTGACTCAAGGAAATAATGTGTGTGTGTATGTGTGTGTGTGTATGTGTGTATGTGTGTGTATGTGTGTATGTGTGTGTATGTGTGTGTATGTGTGTATGTGTGTGTATGTGTGTGTATGTGTGTATGTGTGTATGTGTGTATGTGTGTATGTGTGTGTATGTGTGTGTATGTGTGTGTATGTGTGTGTGTATGTGTGTGTGTATGTGTGTGCATGAGTCTCAGGTAATTGAAGCATAAGAGACTACATAAACATCTATAAACATATGTCAAGCAAATTAAGTAGCTAAATGTTCAAAAAATATCAACTTAAATGTATTCATTTTTTTTCTTGAAGGGTTAAAAAAATGCTTGAGAAGAAAAGCATAAGATACAAAGAAAATCGTCTTCAGTTTATATAACCAGCAAAAGATTTGTATCTTAAACAATGTTTCCCGATAGACATGTATGCAATAACGTAAATGATTCAACAATCTAATATTACCAAATGAAGTCAGATACTTCAAAATATACTTGTTACACTGGACATGTGGTCCTAGAGTGACTCAAAACCTGAAGTCATTAAAGTAAATAGGATCTCTTAGCACTTAAAAATCCTTGATGAAGGTCCATGAAGAGCTACTGACTGCATATACATTTTAGCATTTCATTTTTTTGTCATAAGATAATTTGATTTAGCTTGAATTACTATTTTAAAAAACTTGCTTTTCAAGAACTGTGTAACAACCACTTCTGAGAAAGCAAACACACCAAAATGATAAAATATTACTATCGTGTGTATGATCTTAATTTTCATGCAGATATCTTAACATTACATGATATAAAAACATAACAAACATTGCTTTTTACCATAGGATTAAAGAAATAAAACATGACATAGATTGTTAAAACCTCTAGGTATCTATCTCTTCTCATGTCCTTTCTGTTTAAGAGCTACTGAGAAATAAGAAGAATTTTCTAGAGTTCTGGCTTGAGAACCATCGTTTTGCTATATGTCTCTCTCTATGTATGAATGTCTATGCACATGGGAAATTGGCCTACAAACTTTCTATGCATCATTAACAAGGAGTCAGAAAGCAAACACTTGCTGCTCATTTCAGAAAATAAAGCAGTCCCCGCTCTCAAAGCCGTGGCACTGTTGTTTCACCATCACAATTCCATGGCTCCCAGGGATGGCCACTTGCCTGACCGTCATAGCATTCATTTCTCTACAGTTTTCCCTTTGCTGCCTTTAGCACCTATGTATGAATTTTAAAACCAAGCATTTATTTCACCAGCTTCTGAGTTTCACATGGATGATCTTATATCAAATTCTCCAGCAACAGTTTTTTTTTTTCTGGAGTGGGGTGGGGGAGATCAGCATTATGAAGACATATGTATGTTAAAATATAAAACGACTTAATCCATGACTGTGCACCACATGCCTGAAGTACAATTCCCTTTTCTCCTTCACATGGCCATGAATGCTGCTTCCAGCTTTGGGGTAGTGCCGATAGCATTGCAGAAAACTTTGTACATGTCTGCTTGTGTATGCATAAATATTTATTTATGGTGTATTGCACCAAAGGAAAAGACCCAGTGTGTGTGTGTGTGTGTGATGTGTGTGATGTGTGTGTGGTGTGTGTGGTGTGTGTGTATGCGTGTGTATGTATGTGTGGTGTGTGTATGTGTGTGTGGTTTGTGTGTGTGTATGTGTGTGTGTTGTGTGTGTGTGTGTGTGAGTGTGTGTGCGTGTGCGTGTGCGTGTGTTGTGTGTGTGTTGGGGTGTTTAGGTCCCGGAACATGATGGCAGAGGAAAACCTAATGAGGGTTGGTTTTTTATGTAGAAAACTGGGAAATATTAAGCATGTACAAACTATTCTGTTTTGCTGTCAACTGTAAACCATAATCCCCCAATAAAGAAATTTAAAAAATTATTTAGGGCAGAGGCTTTCATTTTTTTCTTGGGAAGGGGGACTGTGACCATACTAAAGAATGGCATTTTCCATCATGGCACACATCTGTGTATTAGAGGAAAACTCTCATGAACAAATACCCAATGACTTGAGACATACATTCTGACATTTTATATTCTGTTCAAATTTCACAAATTGTCATCATTATCCACTTCACTGGCTTCACTGTCTACTAAAATGCGCTTTAGACTTGAAACAGGCAATTCTCCAGAGGATCTAAATACCGAGGAGCAGAACTGCTAGAACGCAGAGTCAGATGACGTCGACCTTATTTTAGATGCTTAACTTGGCAAATAAACGTTCTTATCTCAGTATAGAGAAATGTACTACTCTATGATTTTACACCTTAATCTGTGAAACATCAGCTTGCTTCATCTTTAAGCGGTATTAATCACTTACCATGTGCTAAATACCCACTGGACTCCGAGTGAGACTGGTAGGGTGGTTCATAGACTGGACAACAGGCGTAAGGGGATCTAAGAGGAGACTCACATGAAACCCTAGGAAACTCACAGAAGGGGTCTCGGACCCTGCCTGGGGAGAAAGGAGTTGGGAGGAAAATTCCTGGAAGGAGGAGGATCTAAATTGAGTGCTTCTATTGTAATTTTTATTGGTTTCCTCAAACAGAAAAGTAACACATTTGCGGGGGTGTGTGTGTGAAAATTAATTTATTAAGAGCTAAAAAAAAAACAAACACCCAAATCCCTACCGTTGTCTAAAGTTTGATGCTGAGCCTAAATAAACCAAGGTGCATTATCAGGTATCCCAGTCTATTCTTTCATTTTTAGGAAGAATCCACTTTAATTTTTAGGAGCATATATTATCCCATGATATTCAAACAGGAGGCAAATCGTATTTCTCAAGAATGAATGCAAAGGCAAGCATTTCATAGAGAGGACCCTTATGACAGAAAGACCCCCCCCACCCCCGTACCCCTCCCTCAACAAGGTTTCAAACCCCGAGTGCATTTACTGTGCACCCCAATATACACGAATGATCCCCAAAGCGTCAAGAAAAATAAATAAATTAATTAATTAATTAAAAATAATAATAAACGGCCAGCCCTAAGTATTTTTGGTTCAGGGCAGCTTAGCTCGCTGGGGTGACAATGTGCTGGAGTTTCACACTTGCTCCTGGGGAGCCTTGGACCCCGGTCCGCACTCCGTGCCCAGTGCGGCAGGAAGCCCTGGACGGTCCTCGCTGCGCGGCACGGAGCCCGGAGCCTGGGGCAGCGCGCGCGGCACGGGGCGCGGGGCACGGAGCCCGGGATGGTCCTGGCCACGCGGCACGGAGCCCGGGATGGTCCTGGCCACGCGGCACGGAGCCCGGGATGGTCCTGGCCACGCGGCACGGAGCCCGGGATGGTCCTGGCCGCGGGGCACGGAGCCCGGGATGGTCCTGGCCGCGGGGCACGGAGCCCGGGATGGTCCTGGCCGCGGGGCACGGAGCCTGGGATGGTCCTGGCCGCGCGGCACGGAGCCCGGAGCATTGCCCGCTGCGCGGCACGGCGCCCGGGGAAGCGCGCGGCACGGGGCACGGAGCCCGCAGCCTGCAGCCCGGGATGGTCCTGGCCGCGCGGCACGGAGCCCGCAGCCTGCAGCCCGCGGCAGTGCCCGCCCGCCCGCCCGGCCATCCCCCCCATCACCTACCGTGGCAGGTCGGGGCCCCGCAACTCAGGCGCGGCCGTGGGGCTGCACCGCCTGCGCGGCCATGACGGCGCCCCGGCCCGCGCTCCGGCTCGGCTCCGGCTCCGGCTCCGGCTCCGGCTCCGCCGCGGGAGAGCAGAGCCGCCCCGTCTGGTCTGTCGGTGCAGGCGCAGCGCCGGCAGAGTGAGAGCAGACCCGCCCCGGCCGCGGCTAAATCAAGGCTCGGGGCGGTCCCGCCGGGCTGAGTGACAAATGGCAGATGCCGGGGGCTTAGCCGCCCTCCGCGGCCGCGAGCGGGGCTGCGCCAGGAGGCCGCGCACAGGCGGGGCCCGGGAGCCGGAACGGCGCGGCCGCCAGGGCGCTGGGGCCCCGCAGGGGCGTCACGTGGCCGCGGGAGGCCGGGCGGGCGGGGAGCCGGGGGTCGGGCGGGGGCGCGGGGCGCGGGAGGGGGAGAGGGAGAGGGAGAGGGAGAGGGAGCGGGAAGCAGCCCGGCGTGGCGAGCCAGAGCCACCCCGGGGCCGCCAGGTACCGAGCTGGCGCAGGTGAACCCCAGGCGGCAAGTCACCGCCGGGATGAATCTCCCCGAGCCACGGGCGGACGGGAAACCGCAGATGCGGGGAAGGCGCCGCGCTAGGCCGGGGGCACTGGGCTCCCGCACCCGCAGGGCGGTGATGGTGGCCCCTCCGCGGCACCCTTTGCGCACCCCCACCAGGACACTCCTCTGACAGCTACTCTGACCCCCCCCTCCCACACACACACCCCTGCCACCATCACCTTGCAGAAGAAGAGACGAAGACAGAATCGATGGGAGTGATTTGCTAATTATGCAATCACACCATATGCTTCGTGTGTCTGTGTACGCGCGCTAATGGAAATGTGTCAAGAAAAAATAAACAAAACACTGAAGTGTAGCTCCAGGTCTTGCTTTCTTCTCTACGAAGAACACATTTTTTTTTCCAAAAGAGGTCTCTCAATACTAAAGAATAATAATAATGCGCAAAAGGATAGGGGATTCACATGGCAGATCATCGTATGACACAGAAACATGAAGGTTTTTCGTGTTTTGCATCCACCCACCTTCACTGAAATCATCTCCCGCAACACACACACTGTTGGATAGATAGAGCGAGATTAAGACAGGATGGGGTGGGGAGAGAGAGACAGGGAGACTCTTGCAGCCCTGCTTCCCCACTCGTGAAGCTTTTTCCCCTGCAGGTGGGAACTGGGGGCTTGAACCCGGGTCCTTGAATAATGTGTGCGCTTGACCTGGTGCGCACCACCGCTGGCCCTGAAGTCTCACTTTCCATTACTTATGTTGCTTTTGGCTTACTAACACTTAGCACATCTGCAATTGCTCTTCAATCTTATACGCCTAGATGTTCAGTCTTAATTCTATATTTAACTGACTCCAACACTGACCATCAGATATCCTTTCCAAAATTCCTCATCTAAATCCACTTCTTGATGAACTGCTCTATTTTCCAGGCAGCTTTCTGAAGGATGACTTAATGTTTTATCTACTTTTTAAATCTGTATACATAAATTATAACTCAGCAAGGCAAATATTTTGAATTCACACCTTCTTTCAGAAACTAATAGTACAAGAAAGCCATTGATTTTTTTTTTTTTTTTTTTTTTTTTTTTTTGCTTCGAAGATCACTGTGCACAGAAACCTAAACCTCATGTAATTTTTCCCTGGGCAGCGATTTCATTTTTCTACTTGAATACTGGAAGAATTATTTATCATGAAAACAGTTTTTATATCCTCACCTCAGTTATTTGTATGTCAATTATCGTATGGTAGTTTTTCCCAATATATAGTATGATGTTTCGATTTATGGACTCTATTCTTTTCTTTAATAAAACATCCCAGTCCTAATGTATGTTAAAATAAGTTGAAGTTTACATACAAAGTCACCATTTATCCTTAACCTGTCATCTTTGTCTCTACATCCTCCTCCTTCGGGTAGGAATTCCTCTGACGCTCTTGAGAGAGTCTGCTGCTTTCACTCCTAGTTTATTGGATTGTAACACCATGTTATTTAGACTGTTGCCTTTGCTACGCACTTTTCTTTTCCTTCATATTCTCCTCTTATACTGTTTTTGAACTGTACTGAGAAACCTGCTATATATTTTTTTTCTTCTATGCAATGAAACACATAGAGATGATGTAAACTGGTTTCTGGGTCCTATTTTCTTCCCGATTTGGCTCTTGGTCTGTTTTCTGCATGCCATTTCATTGCTCCTCACTCCCAATCCCCATGGGAGACTGCATATTTTCATGAAAAGCTATGTCAAATATTTTATCTTACCTATCCTTAAACATTAACGACTGGGGGTTGAGCACATGGCTCAGTGATCGAGCACAGGACTTGCATGTCTGACATTCTGAGTTTGGTCCCTAGCACTATGTATGCCAGAATGATGCTCCAGTTTTCTCTCATATATATATATATATTTTTTAACCTTAGCACTGCTCAGCTCTGGTGGTACGGGGGATTGAACCTGGGACTTTGGAGCCTCAAGCATGTGAGTCTCTTTGCAAAACGTTTATGCTATCTACTCCCACCCTAAATACATATTTTTTGAAAAGTTAAAAAACAAACTTCATATTTGCACACATACACAGAGAATTATTCCCTTTGCTCTTCATCTGAGAGCTACCTTGTGCTTCCATTTTAGGACCGGGTATTGTCTTTGATTTTTATTGTGGTCTGAGGATTTTAGTTTGAATGGAGTTGTTGGACTCAACCTGAGCGTGAGTCAAGACCTTTCTGGGGAAACTCACCAGTCACTCAGAGGTCCTTGTAAGTCTTCCTAGCAGACATTCACACGAGGCTGCAACCTGCTGTGTTTCAGTTCAGTGCCCTCGTCCGTGGTGCATCCTGAAGGACGGCAAACTTTCCTGCCTCTGCACAATCGCGTGGTCGTACCTAATGTTCCTCTGACACTTCAGGGATGCTTTTGAATTCTTTCCCAACTGGAAGACATTAGTGAGAACTCTTGGTATTTAGTCTGCTTACTTTTTTCCCCAGTTTGTCTTGCAGAAAGGCCAAGAGCTGAGGGCTGGAGCTTCACCACACATGGGCAGAATCTTTGGTATCTCTGTTTTGCTAATAGTCCTCACATTTTACATTTTACATTATAAGGTTTCTTACAGCTACCATCAGATTTTTTTTTCCCGCCAATGTTGGAACCGCACAGGACCTTGCACACAAGAGCAATTCCATTGCTCCAGGCTAACTTTTTTTTTTTTTTTGCATCTTCTTAAAAATTACTCCAAACGGAGACACCACAGTATACTGTGGTATTTCCCCTAGTGCTGTGGTGACCCCTTGTGGTGGCTAAGTCTCCAAATGGAGCCTCACACAATCAGGTAAGGTTTGTGCTTCACTGGGTGAGCTCTCTCCCCAAACCCTGCTTTGACTTCTCCTTCCTGCTCTCTTTTCTTGGTGTACACTAGGCTTTTCATTTTGATTGATTTAATGCCTCTTTGTGCCATCCTTATCCAGAGGTCAATCATCCTGTTTCATTCATAACAAATTAAACAAATAACCTTTTTTTTTTTTTTTATCTTTGAGGTCTTTCCACAAAGTCTTTGAACGAGAATATGTTGACTTGGTAACACGACACCCTCCTTCCTCCTGCAGACTTTGGCATTATAATTTTCCCAGCGAAGGTTCTAGAACAGAGGAAACAAACTCAAATCTCCATAAAACTTAGAGTAATGAGGAATGGAACTATGTGAAAGTGAGGGGGAAAAAATCCTTCGTCAAAGGCATAAACACTGCATATAGCTCAGTCACATATGTTCATCCTGGAAGGCAGGCTCTCCTTGCCAAGTTTGTACGATTTTCAGACTGACAGTCATACCCTGTATTTCTGTATAAACTTCTCTAATTTTGGAACCATTAAGGAGGTCAGATCTTTCCGGAAAAATCAAACCCAAGAATTACCCTCACTGAGTGGCTCCTGTTATAGACAACCTCTTGGGATCGCTGTTCTTTTATTATTATTCTTTGATGAATTTTTGTTCTGCTGTCTCTTCAGTGGCTTCTTAAAATTTCTTGAGCAAAACTAAGGCAAAAAGAGATATAGAGAGACATGTTTACAATCTGACACACGTCAGACCTCACTTCTCACATGTTTGACTAGGGGGTAATGGTATGGCTGGGCTATTGCTAGTACTGTGTGAATGATCTTTATCAGTTATAATCACATTAAAAGAACAGCAGGAAGAAAAGGTCTCCATTCAGGGCCGGGTGGTGGCACACCTGGTTGAGCGCATGTTACAGTGCTCAAGGACCCAGGTTCGAGCTCCAAGTCCCCACCTGCAGTGGGGGGGGGGAAGCTTTGTGAGTGGTGAAGCAGTGTTGCAGGTGTCTCTCTCTGTCTATATCACCCCCTTTCCTCTTGATTTCTGGATGTCTCTATCCAATAAATAAATAAAGATAATAAAATATTTTTTTAATTAAAGGTTTTCAATTGATGCAGAGTAGCTTTTTGACAATATGCAAACCCGTACTTTGGGGGGGGGGGTGAAGAGGCAGGACTAGGAAAAGAATGGAACTTTCTCCACCTGACAGTGGGGTGGCCATATTTATTTTCTATGGCTGCTGCCAATAAACCGGCTCAAATGTGTGCTTCAAACAAGAAATGTTTCTAGTCCTGAACGCCGCAAGTTAGAAATCAAGACTTTTGCAAGGCTTCACTCCCTCTAGTGGTTCTCAAGGAGAATCTCCTCGCCTCTGAATTTCTGCCGGTGGTTGGCATTGTTTGGCTTCCTTGGCTTCTGGCCACATCACTCTAACGGCTACGTCCATTTTCACATCACCTGCGGCTTTGTGCACGACTTGTGTTTTTATGCTCTGTGTGTCTGTCTTAGAAGGTTGTTTGTCGTTAGACTAAGAGCGCTCCTGAATAACCCGGGAGAATCTCAAAGCCCTTAACTGACTTGCACACGCATGACCCCTTTATCTTTTTTGTTTTTAATTTTTAAAATTGATTTATTATTGGATAAAGACAGAGAGAAATTGAAGGTGGGGGCAATAGAAAGGGAGAGAGACAGACAGATAACCTGCAGCCCTGCTTCACCACTCGTAATGCTTCCCCCCTGCAAGTGGGGACCAGGGGCTTGAATAGGCATTGCGCATTGAATGCGCATTGTAACATGCGCTCAACCAGGTGCGCCACCACCCAGCCGCCCACCCCCCAGACTCTTTTTTCCAAGTAAGGTCATGCCCACAAACTCTGAGATGAGCACATTCATCAATCCTTTGCAGAGTCACTTTTCAGCCCTCCACAGTAGGCAAGAAAGATATTTGTGGAGAACAAGCTGGTCTTAACCCTTATGGCAACAGGAAGAATTTCTAACGGTTACTGTGGAAGAGAAACAACATTGAAAAATGTATACCATCTAATTTTTTCCCTTTCACTGAAGTGGTAATACATTACAATATTATATGTCAGATGTACATCATTAAAATCAGCATGTGTGGCTTGGGGAGACAGCATAATGGTTATGCAAAAGACTGTCTTCCCTGAGGCTCCGAGATTCAGGTTAAATCCCCAGCACCAACATAATAAGCCAGAGCTGAGCAGTGCATTGGTCTTTTTGTGTCTTTCTGTATCTCTCTCTCTCTCTCTCTCAAATAAAATAAACAATATTTTAAAAATCAACATGTATGTCTACTACTTTAATACATCATTGAAAGACCAGTTCTACCCAACAATATAAATTTTTCCTGAACCATCTACCACCATTGCTTCTTTGGGGGGGGTAGTTATTAATTAGTCCTGTAGTTTAAATGTTCATTTTCTCTATATAACACACATGTGTGGAATCATAGAGTCCATCTCCCTCTCTGTCTCTCTCTCTTTACCAGAGCACTGCTTAGCTCTGACATAAGGTGAGGCTGAGAATTGAAACTGGGGCCTCTGATGCTTCTGGCATGAATGGCATTTTGCATAACCATTTTGCTCTCTCTCTCTCTCTTCAGAGATTGTCCTTCTGTCTTTACTAAACATAATATCCTCTGGGTTCATCCATGTTGCTACCAATGTTTAGATTCCATCTATTTAATAACTGAATGCATTCTGTTGTTTCACAGGCTGAATTTAAGACTGCAAAAACAAACAAACAAACAAACAAACAATACAGGATAGGATGGTAGTGGCATAAGGAAATATGGAACCATGCATTGAATACCCTTTTTGGAAAAAGTAACTATATTTCCATCAGAAAAAAAAAATACAGCATGGGAACCGGTTATTGGTATTTAGAGAAAAATATCGCCTACTTCACACCATACACAGAAACTTAATCAGATTAGAAATCTAAATATGAAACTCTTAGAACACCCCCTGGCAAGTACTGCAAACAGTATCCATGCTACTAAACACTTGAAATGTGGCGTGTCCACCGGAACTGTGATCAAAGATAAATCATAAGCCAACTCTGAATGGCTTAGAATAAAGAACACAAAATATTGTTGACAGTTTTATACCTGCCACATGCTTAAATAATAATATTTCAATACATTGGTCTAAGTATAACATAGGATGGAGACCAACTTCTATTGTCTCTCATATTTTTAATGCAGCTATTAGGAGAAAGTTGAAGTGTTTCTGTTGGATAGTACTATCCTACAGGAGAACCTCAGGACAGGCAAAGGTTGCTTGAGTAGGATGCAAAAGCAATGACAGTGAAATTATAAATTGGATTTTGTCCCAAATAAAGTTTACTGTCCAAAAGAAATTCCTTAAGTGTTGTTTTAAAATTCTTCATTGGGGGAATTAATGTTTTATATTCGGCAGTAAATACAATAGTTTGTACATGCATAACATTTCTCAGTTTTCCACATAACAAAACAACCCCCACTAGGTCCTCTATCATCCTGTTCCAGGACCTGTACTCTCTCCCTCCCCCACGCCCACCACAGAATCTTTTACTTTGGTGCAATACACCAACTATAGTTCAGGTTCTACTTGTATTTTCTCTTCTTGTTTTTCAGCTTCTCCCTGAGAGTGAGATCATCCCATATTCATCCTTCTGTTTCAGACTTATTTCACTTATTATGATTTCTTCAAGCTCCATCCAAAATGGGCTGAAAACAGTGAAGTCTCTGTTTTTAATAACTAAGTAGTATTCCATTGTGTATATAGACCACAACTTGCTCAGCCACTCATCTGTTGTTGGACACCTGGGTTGCTTCCAGGCTTTGTCTATTACAAATTGTGCTGCCAAGAACATATGTGCACACAGATCTTTTTGGATGGGTGTGTTGGGTTCCTTAGGATATATCCCCAGGAGAGGAATTGCAGGATCATAGGGTAGGTCCATTTCTAGCCTTCTGAGAGTTCTCCAGACTGCTCTCCACAGAGGTTGGACCAACTGACATTCCCACCAGTAGTGCAGGAGGGTTCCTTTGACCCCACAAACTCTCCAGCATTTGTTGTTGCTACATTTTCTTTTCTTTCTTTCTTTTTTTTTAAAAATATTTTATTTATTTATTGATGAGAAAGATAGGAGGAAAGAGAAAGAACCAGACATCACTCTGGCACATGTGCTGCTGGGGATTGAACTCAGGACCTCATGCTTGACAGTCCAAAGCTTTATCATTGCACCACCTCCCAGACCACCTACTACCTTTTCTGATGTATGACATTCTCACAGAAGTGAAGTGATATTTCATTGTTGTCTTGATTTGCATTTCTCTGACAAGAATTGGAGCATTTTTTCATGTGTTTCTCAGCCTTTTGGATCTCTTCTGTGGTGAATATTCTGTCCATGTCCTCTCCCCATTTTTGGATGAGGTTATTTGCTTTCTTGTGGTTGAGTCTGGCAAGCTCTTTATATATTTTAGTTATTATTCGCTTGTCTGATGTATGGCATGTAAAGATTTTCTCCTATTCTGTGAGGGGTCTCTTGGTTTGGGCAGTGGTTTCTTTTGCTGTGCAGAAGCTTTATAATTTGATGTAGTCCCATAGGTTGATGCTTGCCTTAGTCTTCTTTGTAATTGGATTCGTTTCATTGAAGATGTCTTTAAAATTTATGCGGAAAAGAGTTTTGCCAACATTTTCCTCTAAGTATCTGATAGTTTCTGGTCTAACATGCAAGTCCTTGATCCACTTGGAACTTACTTTTGTGTTTGGTGAAATATAGTGGTTCAGTTTCATTCTTCTGCATGTTTCAACCCATTGTTTCCAATACCATTTGTTGAAGAGACTCTGCTTTCCCCATTTAATAGTCTGGGCCCCTTTGTCAAAGATTAGATGTCCATAGGTGTGAGGCTTACTTCTGGGCTTTCAACTCTATTCCACTCGTCAGTGTGTCTATTCATGTTCCAGTACCAAGCAATTTTGATGACAATAGACCTATAATACAATTTGAGATTCGGGGAGTGTGATGCCTCCAGTTCTGTTCTTTCTTCTCAAGATTGTTTTGGCAATTTTAGGTCTTTTCTGGCTCCAGATCAACATTTGTAGCATTTGTTCTATTCTCCTAAAAAATGTGATTGGGATCTTGATGGGGATAGCATTAAATTTGTATATGGCTCTGGATAGTATGTTCATTTTAATGATATTAATTCTTCCAACCCATGAACATGGAATATCTTTCCATTTCTTTGTGTCTTTTTCTATTTCCTTGAGGAGTGACTCATAATTTTCAGTATGCAAGTCTTTCACTTCTTTGGTTAGGTTCATTCCCAGATATTTGATTGTTTTTGTTGCTATAGTAAAAGGAATTGATTTCTGGATTTCATCTTCTTCTAATTTAGTGTTTGCATAGAGGAATGCCACAGACTTTTGAATGTTAATTTTGTAGCCTGACACCTTACTGTATTGCCTGATGATTTCCAAAAGCTTCTTGCTGGATTCTTTAGGTTTTTCTATGTATACTATCATGTTGTCTGCAAATAGGGAGAGTTTGACTGCTTCTCTTCCAATCTGTATGCCTTTAATTCCTTGCTCCTGCCTGATTGCTATGGCAAGAACTTCCAACGCTATACTGAATAGTAATGGTGAATAGTAACAGTAATGGGCAGTTCTGTATACTACCTGATCTGAGGAGAAATGCTTCCAGTTTTTCACCACTGAGTATGATATTGACTGTAGGTCTGCTATATATAGACTCCACTATCTTCAGGAATTTTCCATCTAGTCCCATTTTTTGTAGTGTTTTGATCATAAAGGGATGTTGGATTTTCTCAAAGGCTTTCTCTGCATCACTGATACAAGCATGTGGTTTTTGGTCTTGCTTTTATTGATGTGTGGATCATGTTGATGGATTTATGTATATTAAACCAACCTTGCATCCCTAGGATAAACCCCACTTGGTCATGATGAACAATCTTTTTAAAATTCTGCTGTATGCGGTTGGTTAGAATTTTGTTCAATATTTTAGCATCTATATTCATCAGAGATATTGGTCTGTAGTTTTCTTTCTTGGTTGTGTCCCTGTCTGCTTTTGGTATCAGAGTGATGTTGGCTTCATAGAAGCTGGAAGGGAGTATTCTTGTGTCTTCAATCTTGTGGAAGACTTTTAAAAGTAGAGACATTAACTCTTCCTTGAAGGTTTTATAGAATTCATTTGTAAAATCATTCAGTCCAGGACTTTTATTCTCGGGAAGGTTTTTGATAACTGTTTTATTGGGTGTGATGGGCCTGTTCAAATTATCTAGTTCCTCTTTATTTAATTTTGGAAGTTCATAGGTATCTAGGAAATCTTCCATTTCTTCCAAGGAATCTAGCTTGGTGGCATATGATTGTTCATAGAAGCCTTGCATGATATATTGAATTTCTGTGGTGTCTGTTGTGACATCTCTCTTTCATTTCCAATCCAACTTATTTGTGTCTTCTCCATTTTTTGTTTTGTGAGTCTGGCTAAAGGTTTGTCGATTTTGTTCACTCTTTTGAAGAACCAGCATTTACTTTCCTTGATCTTTTGTACGGTTTTCTTATTTTCAATGTTATTTATTTCTGCCCTAATGTTAGTTATTTCTATCCTTGTCATTGTCTCAGGGTTCCTCTGTTCTTCTTCTAGGTCTTTAAGGTTGTTTATTTGCGTGTTTTCTTGTTTCCTAATGTGTGCTTGTATGGCTATGAGCTTCCCTCTCAGTGCTGCCTTAGCTATGTCCCAAATATTTTGATAGCTTCTGTCTTTATTTTCATTGAACTCTAGAAACATTTTGATTTCTTCCTTTATTTCCTCTTTGACCCAGTAGTTGTTAAGTAGTGTACTGTTGAGCTTCCATATTTTGGGACTATTACTAATTTTTTGTTGATTGTTAAGACTTAAGTTTAATTCCACTGTGGTCTGAGAAGATGCTTGGGATGATTTCAATGCTCTTGAATTTACTGATGCTGTCTTTGTGGCATCCCTTGTGATTTATTCTTGAGAATGACCCATGTGGACTTGAGTAGAGTGTGTATTCCAGTTTCTTGGGGTGAATGATTCTGAAAATGTCCAATAGTTCAGTTTACCTATCTCTTCATTTAGCTCCCTCATTTCTTTATCAATTTTCTGTCTACCTGATCTGTCAAGTTGAGAGAGTGGGGTGTTGAAGTCCCCCTCTATGACTGCACTGCTGTAATATATTTCTGTAGCTCTTTCAGGAGATGTTTGATGTATTTAGATGGCTTCTCATTGGGTGCATAGATGTTAATAATTGTTAAGTCCTCTTGATTGACTGATTCCCTGAACTAAGTAGTGTCCATCCCTATCTTTTTAAATTTTATTTATTTTAAAGTCTATCATGTCAGATATGAGAATAGCTGTTCCTGCTCTTTTTTGTGGGCCATTGGCTTGTATGATAGTTTTCCATCCTTTCACTTTGAGTCTGTGTTTGTCTTGTTGAGTTAGGTGGGTTTCCTGTAGACAGCATATTGTTGGGTTGTGTTTTCTGATCCATCTTCCTACTCTGTGCCTTTTAATAGGTGAAGGTGAAGTCAGCCCACTGAAATTTATTGATATCATAGATTGAAGATATTTTAACGCCATTATTGTAGATTTTTTAGAGTGTTCTGATAGATGGCATATTTATGGTGGTATGACTGTTTATAGCAGATCTTTCAGAACTTCTTTCAGGGTAGGCTTGGGGATAGTTGATTCTTTCAACTGTTGTTTGTCTGAGAAGGTTTTTATGCCTCCATCTAGTCTAGAATGACAGTCTAGCAGGATACAGTTGTCTTGGTTGAAAGCCTTTCTCATTGAGCACTCGAAAGATATCTTGCCATTCTCTTCTGGCCTGTAGTGTTTGTGTGTAGAAGTCTGCTGATAATCTTATGGGTTTTCCTTTGTAGGTGACTCTATTTTTCTCTTGCAGCCTTCAGGATCCTTTCTTTATCTTTATTCCTTCCATTATAAATATGATGTGTGTTGGTGTCTTTAAGTCTGGGTTCATTCTGTTTGGGACCCTCTGGGATTCATGAACCTTTATGTCTTTGATGTTGTCTAGACTGGAGAAGTTTTCAGCTATTATATCCTGAAGAATGCTTTCTTCCCCTCCCTCTCTTTCTTCCTCTGGTAAGCCAATAATGCATATATTATTTCTTTTGACATCATCCCATAGGTCTCTGTTGTTGTTTTCAGTATCTTTTAACTTCTTTTTGAGATATCTTACTTCTTTTTTAGTTGTCTCTAATTTGTCCTCATTCTTGCTAATTCTGTCTTCAGCCTCATTTATTCTATGCTCTCTCCCCTGTACTGTCTTCTGGAGTTTTTCTATTTTGTTACCGTGTTCTGATACTGTTTTAATTTGTTTAGCTAGTTGTGTTATTAGCTCAACTATTTCAGCTTTCAGCTCTCTAATAACCTAGAGATAATTAGTGTTTTCTTCCAGAGTCACATTTGTTTCTGCATTTCTGATGACAATCTTTAAACTCTTTACTGACTCCTGTGACTATTGTCTTAACAAGCGTTTGGATATTGACCTCACTATTTTGTGGTTCAACCTTTGGGGGGCTTTTAGCTAGACTCTTGTCTGGTTAATTTCTCCAATATTTCTTCTTGTTGGTATAACCATTCTATATAGTATGTTATAAGGTCCCTCTCTTAGTACTTTTCAAATTACTGATCACTCTTTCATGGATTGACTTGTGTCTAAGTAAGGTACTTAAAGGGTTCACAGTTGTGGAAATTAACAGTTGTTTCAATATTATTTCAATCCCTGAGTTGGAGCAGAGAGGCTGTTAAAGCCTCTTTTGTTCTTTTTCTTCCCTGTAGGCTATGGGAGCCTGAGGGCTTTTAACTAAGAATAGGCTTCTTAGTTTAATCCCTCACTCCTGACCAAGAGTTAAAGCAGGGTGGGGGAGAGATAGCACAATGGTTATGCAAGGAGACTCTCACACCCCAAGGATCCAAAGCTCCAGGATCAATTCAGGTTCTCTGCCAAGCTGAGCAGCACTGCTGTGTTTCTAAACAATTCCCGTTTATAGTCTGTGGGTTCCGAGGCAATTATTCACCACATTCTCATCGGAAGAACAATGTGGGAAGGCTCCCACTATACAGCCCCACTGGTAGGCCATTGAGGTATAGCTCTTCTCCTGAGATTTCTGGTCAGTTATCTGTTCCCAGTTGTCAGCACAGGGCCTCCCCCTCACCCCCCGCTCCAGCCTCTGAGGGCAGTAGCAATGGAGACTCACAGTTGCATTTGGTGAGTCTTAGGGGAGTCCTCTCCTCCCTTCAGCCATCTTTTTGTGGGCAAAACAGACTGGAGGTGGTGCCTCAACTGGTAAACTGCCGGACTGTTACCAGCTGCTCAATCTCTCCTTAGGCTCCTCCCTGTCCACGAGCCACACGTGTTTACACTCACTGGCGGTTTGGTGGGTTCCTGAAATTGTTCTAGTCTTGTCTTGTTGCCATCCCAGGTGGTCTCCTTTGGTCCCCTTAAGTGTTGGAAAGTCAAACTACATATACTGGGAGAAAACCATATATATAACATAAATATATATATATGGCATAAGACATATCCAGGCATGTAAAGAACTCAAATAAAACAGTCCAATAAGAATAAACTTTTGAATAAGTTTTGAAAAGATACTTCATAGGCAGGGGAGACAACATAGTGGTTCTGCAAAAGCCTTTTATGCCTGAAGTTCTGAGGCCCCAGACTCAACCCCCTGAGTGAGCAGTGCTCTGGTCTCTTTATCTGTATCTTTCTCTCTTATTAAAAACAGAATAAGTAATTTTTTAACCGAAAAGATATTTCACCAAAGAAAATACATAAATGGCTAGTAAGCACATGAATGACAATCAGCATCAATTCTCCAGGAACTGGTGTTAGTTATTATGAAATACCACTGCCTACCCACTCAAACAGTTAACATTTCTATGGCTGACTATACCAAGTACTGCCAACAATGTGGAAAAGCCACAACCATCAGATATAGTGCATGCAGGGTCGGGAAATGACCCAACCCATAGAGCTTGCTGCTTACCATCCAGTTTGATTCCAGACGCCATATGAGGACCACATGACACCAAGGGCAGCCCCACAGATGGGGAAAATGTGCAATCGCACTGCTCCCTCTATCATTCTATCTGAAATAATAATGAAAAAAAAATAAGATGAAAAAGTTATCCTGGGAGCAAGGGAACCACACACAGATGGGGCTTCAGTGCCACACACACGAGGAAGTGCCGCCACCTTGGCATGAACAGGAGCTCTGCTGGGTAAGCCACCACCCATCCCAACAGCCACTTTGGAAAACACTGTGGACACATCCTAATGCAGAACATATAGTTCTGTATTGTTTTTATTACCAGAGCACTGCTCAGGTCTGGCTGATGGTGATGAGGGGGGAGTGAACCTGGGATCTCAGAGCCTCAGGCCTGAGAGTCTGTTTGCAGAACCATTCTGCTGTCTCCCCCATCCAGAACATCCAATTTTTTTTTTATTTAAGAAAGGAGACATTAACAAAACCATAGGGTAGGAGGGGTACAACTCCACACAATTCCCGCCACCCAATCTCCATATCCCATCTCTTCCCCTGATAGCTTTCCCATTCTCTGTCCCTCTGGGAGCATGGACCCAGGGTTGTTGTGGGTTGCAGAAGGTGGGAGGTCTGGCTTCTGTAATTGCTTCCCCACTGAACATGGACATTGACTGGTCGGTCCATACTCCCAGTCTGCCTCTCTCTTTCCCTAGTAGGGTGGTTTTCTATTGCATCTGCCGATCGCAACCTAATCAACGCAACGATTGCCACCTCAACATGCTTCAGCTCAGACTGTGTCCAGAGACTTCAGGTATGGAATGAAAACCCTTCAGCTTCATTACTCAGGTGAGACCTTTCCATTCATAGTATTCTCTAATTCCATCCCAGGTGGTTCACTTTCTAACAAAGTCCAAAAACCTAGATATAGACCAGGTTCTGTTGGAGAGAGCATATGTTCACATGTATCCATAATCTAGGGCAAAATATATACCTGAAAGCAGAAGTACACTAGAGTTTGCAGTGAGTACCCACCCCCCAACACTTCCTCTCCACTATTCCAACCTTTAGGTCCATGATTGCTCAACAATTTGTTTGGCTTTGTATGTTAACTCTCTTTTCAGCTGCCAGGTTCCAGATGCCATCAGGATGCCAGCCAGGCTTCCCTGGACTGAAGACCCCATCAATGTGTCCTGGAGCTTCGCTTCCCCCAGAGAACATCCACTTTTTATATGACCCAGAAATCCTACTTGGAGGTATCTTTCCAAGAAAAATAATTGCATGTCCACACAAAGATTTATGCACACATTTTCATATTAGCCCCAGACAGCAAAGAACAAAAATGAGCAAACCATTGAGCATCTCACAGGTGAGTCTAGAAAGAAAAATCACACCCAGTGAAAGAAAGGAGCTACACGGAGAGAGAGGGAGGGAGGGAGGGAGGGAGGGAGGGAGGGAGGCAGAGAGGGAGAGAAAGACAGAGAGAGGTCGGTTGTATGGTTCTATTTAAACAGAATTTGAGAAAGACAAATTAAACAACAGTGATAAAAAGCAGAATAGTGGTTTCCTGGGTGACTGAAGGGAGAGTAGGAGGGAAATCTGTGTAGTAATGGGAATATTCTTTATCTTGGTTAGTGAGTCGATTACATGAAACTATATTTTCTGCTCCTCACAGAATGATCGACTTAGAAATAGGTACATTAAACCTCAATCTAGCTCCTAGTAACTTTCATGCTACTGAATAAATGGGGAAGAAGAAATGCTGGCTTTTATCTTCACCTACTGCCATGTGAACTAGAGTCTACGCTTATCTTTATCACTGCTAAAGTCACTAGCATTCCCTCTGTCTCATTGGCTGTCCGACCTGAAGGGGTCGAGGTGGTGAAAATGAAGTCCACTCTTCCACTCTTTCCTTTCTCACTTCAGTTGCTTTTATGGTAGCAAGAAGATGAGGAAGCAATCATGACAGTTTACCTTCTGCCGAAACTCGAGGAAATCTTTCAAGTCAATCCAGTGCGAACAGAATTATGATCTTCTAACTAGGTGGGCCAGGTGCTCACATATCTGGTTGAATGCACTTGTTACAATGTTCAGGGGCCTGGGTTTAATCCCCTGTCCCCCCCCTTCATAGGGAGAGTACAGTTCTGTAAGTCTATCTGCCTGTCTGCCTATCTATCTATCTATCTATCTATCTATCTATCTATCTATATCTCCTTTTCCCTCTTGATTCCTATCTTTATCAAATAAATTAAAATATATATATATATAGGGGGTCAGGCAGTAGCACAGTGGGTTAAGCACACATGGCACAAAGTGCAAGGACCAGCCTAAGGATCCCAGTTTGAGCCCCCCCCCCCCCCGCTACCTACAGGGGAGCTGCTTCACAGTGGTGAAGCAGGTCTGCAGGTGGCTGTCTTTCTCTCCCCCTTCCCCCTCCTCTCTCAATTTCTCTATGTCCTGTCCAACAACAACAATGATAAACAACAATGGCAACAAAAGGGGGGGGGAAGCCTCCAGGAGCAGTGGATTTGTAGTGCAGGCACTGAACCCCAATGATAACCCTGGAGGAAAAAAATTAAAAAATCTATATACAACTATATGTGTACCTCCTTTCTTATTACTATTTGTAACAACATTATCATTATTAGCGATTTACAAAATTACAAAGTAACAGAGGTAGAACTCTACACGGTTCGTACTACCAGAGCTCTGTGTCCCCATTCCCTCCATTGGAAACTGCAATAGTTCTCCCAAGGTCAGAGACATGGGCTATAATGATTTGTCCATCCATCTGTCTGTATCTGTCTGTCTGTCTATCTATCTATCTATCTATCTATCTATCTATCCATCTATCTATCTTCCCTATTTCTTTTTATGGTCCCATCTTCCATTTTAAGTCACAGCCACACCTATTACTACTTTTGAATGTCTTTCTTCTTTTCCTCTTCTCTCTTTTTCTCTCTCTCTCTGGGTCCTGATGGAATTGAATTTCAGGTTGTCTTCCCCTAACATTTCTCCCCCTCTGGGAGTATGGACCAAAATTCTTTTGGGGGTGCAGAAGGTGTGAATTCTGGCTTCTGTCATTGCTTCTCTTCTGGATATGGGCGTGCAACAACTACTTTATTTGGGTAACACTTCCTCAGCTGACCTCCTATTAGAATATTTTTAAAAGTTTGCCTAAAGCAAGTCTGATGTCCATTTCAGTTTTCAGTTGATTGACATTTGGTGAATGTAGTGAGCTCATGATGCAATATATGATACTATATATAGTTTCTATTGAAATTGTTGGTAATATTTTTTTTTACATTATACATTTCAAGTATCAGTAATTATCTTCTGTTACATGTCCACTGGAAAATGGAAGGTTCAAAATAAAAATGGTCATGTGACTTAGCCCTACACAAAAGATCAATATAAGGGAACAGGGCCACTTGGGGCTCCTGAGGGGGCGGGAAGTGGGGCTGGGAGGTGGCGCACCTGGCTGAGCACATGTTACAATGCGCAAGGACCTGGGTTCCAGCTCCCTGGTCCCCACCTGCAGGAGGGAAGCTTTGCAAGTGGTGAAGCAGGACTGCAGTTTTTTCTCTGTGTCTCTCCCTCTGTATCTCTCACTTCTTTCTCCATTTCTGAGGTCTCTATCCAATAAGTAAAGCTAATAAGAAAAAGAAGAAGAAATCAGTGACTGGCACCTACTAGCATGACCAGTAATATATTTTCCATTTTTATAATAAGCTGTACTGATATGGTTCAAATTATACAAAGTGTGGATATGAAATTTTTACATGTAAAAATTCAGGGTCTACCATGAAACAAAACACATTAAAAATGGGGAGGGGACCAATGTGTCCTGGAGCCCCACCTCCCCAGAGCCCTGCCCCACTAGGGGAAGAGAGAAACAGGCTGGGGGTGTGGATCCACCTGCCAATGCCCATGTTCAGTGGAGAAGCAATTTTAGAAGCCACAACTCCCACCTTCTGCACCCCATAAAGAATTTTGGTCCCAGAGGGATAAAGAGTAGAGAAGCTTTCAATGGAGGGGATGGGTCACAGAATTCTGGTGGTGGGAGTTGTCTAGTATTGTACCCCTCTTAGCCTACAATCTTGTTAACCATTATTAAATCACTAGTAAAAAAAAAATGGGGAGGGTGGGGCTCAGGGCAGAGACTGCTTGGATAGGTCCTAGGGAATGACCCCACAGGAACACACCATCCTGACCAGTCCCTCCCTCTCACCAGCAATGTCTCCTTTCTCTAAATAAAAAATCTTTTAAAAATGGGGAGGGGGAGGCCTTTCATCTCTTATTAATAAGTCACCAGGGGGCCTGGAGGTGGTATGCCTGGTTAAGCAGTTAAGTGCAATACTACTTAGCGCAAGGGCCCACAGAAGGACCCAGTTTGATCCCCCAGCTCCCCACCTGCAGGACAGGGTGCTTCAAAAGTGGTAAAAAAAAAAAAAAAAAAAAAAAAAGGGCTGAATGTGTCTATCTTTCTCTCTCCCTCTCTATCTCCTCCTCCTCCTCCTCTCAATTTCTTTCTCTTGTCCAATAAAGTGAAGAAAAAAAGAAAAAAGAAAAGGCTGTCAGGAACAGCGGATTTGTAGTGCAGGCATGGAGCCCCAGCAATAACCCTGGAGGCAAATATATATTAATAATTAAATAAATAAATAAAGTCACCAAAACCAGTGAGGAGTGACTCACAATGTAGTCAATGGCATTGATTTTTATTTGACACGAAGAGAAACAATTTGGCAACAATTGATCAAATGCTAGCCTTTGGAGTGGAAAAAAAAAAAAGTGTATACAAATGCCAGATGTTGATACTTCTTCTACTTTTCTATCTACCACAATTCAAATTTCATCAAGAAATTTCGTGGAAATAAGTCATAAGATGCCAGAAAGAAAGAGGATTGGTGGAGTCTGTTCAGGTTGTAGGAGGACCAGCTACTTGTTTAAGGTAAATGATACGGTTGACTCTATTGATGATATTTCCATGTAAGTCTCTGACAAAACAAGGACATCAGAGACGAGGTATGAGAAGTGACTGAGACAGTTCAATGAATCCTGAAATAGGAAAAGCAAATGCCGGAATAGTAACTGACTTAGAGGCCCATAGGGCTGGAGACCCGGCAGTGGCCAAGAACCTTGCTTTTAGAGCAAGGTGCCAATTCCAAGTTCTGTTTTGCATACAGCATGATTGGGTGATCAGATCTTTTCCGAGTCTGAGGCTAGTCAGGAAATCACACAAGCGCCTCTGCATGCAACCAAGTTTTATCTGCATGAACAAGCTGAGAAAGATACGCACTCTGAGATGCATAAAGAAGACAATGAAAGCAGAGGGCCGGCAAAATAGCTCGCTTGAAGAGGATTCTGCTCTGGTATGTGAACAACCCATACCTCTCTCTCTCTCTCTCTCCCTCTCTCTCTCTCTCTCTCTCTCTCTCTCTCTCTCTCTCCTTCTTCACCTCAGTGTCCCCATCTAAACAAACAAACTCAACTGGGATATATATATATATATATATCTCATACTTCTTTATCTTCTGAATCTCTCTTTCACAAATAAACACTGACAACTTTCTGAGCAAACTCTCAGGGCCCAAACCAGCTTGATGTCTCTTTCACACAGCTTACAGGCTGAGCACCATTTTACAATTTTCAGATGGCTGAACAAAAGAAAAGCAGTATGAGAATACCTGGTAGCATGTGAAGGTTCTAGGACATGAAATTTCAGTGGCTAGAAAGATGTGTCGGAGCACAGTCTCCTGCACTCATTTGTGTGTTTCTATGCCTGCTTTCATGCTACCACCTCAGAGATCTGTCCAGCAAACAAAGCTGAAAGTACTACTAACCAGGCCTCTTGGAGGGGAAAAATACAGGCACAATACAGACATCAGTTCAAATCACTTTGTTGCCGGTTCATTTTCATCCTGTGGCCTCTAGTGCTCAGTTACTTCCAGGTATCCTCATCCCAGGTGACCCTGGCCTTCCCACTCCTTGTTTCTCCATTTCCATTGCAGAATGTCCTAATGCTCCTTATTTCCTCCCTGTTCCTGATCCCTTCCACAGCTGCAAAGCCATGCTCTTTCTGCCTCTGATTCAAAACTCTCACCAGCTGTTCCCCGTAAATCAAAAGCCTGGCTCCTTTCAGTCCATACTCCATATATCTGAGGCCTCTTGGCTAGCAAAGATATACTCACCGAGCACTCAGGGAGGGAGGTGTTAAAAAAGATAGCATTATTCTTCCTTCCTACCCTACTTCAAAGCCAGTGCTCATTCACTCACAGATTTAAACATTTCCTTTCGTGTTCTCCAAAGTTCTTTCTTCCACCCCTGTCACCATCACCCGTGAACTCACTACAGGATCTTGGTTGGTGCAGAACTTTGATACTTGGTTGCAAAGTGTCTCTTCTAGTTGCCCAAAATATACCAGACCAATTTGACATCTCTGTGGGTGATTTATCTACAGCCCAGCCTTAGGATTGCTTCACTTCTCCTTTTCTCCTACCCTTTCTTCTTTCCCTCCTTTTGCTGCTTACACAATCAACTCTGAACCCATGGTAACTCCCTAGGCATCAGCAGTTTGGAACTCTCAATACCCGAGTCCCCACCTCTGGACCATAACTGTCATCCTCTTTAGGTCTCTGTCTCTCCTACCCTCAGGATAATTATTCAGTGTCCACACCCCCATCTACTCTGCTTTCAGTTTCTCCCCTAGCCAGCCTAGACTAATTATCTAGACTCATTATCTCACCAATGCCTTCACCCTGACAACCTGTTTTTACATTGAGTCAAACTTCAAAGCAACAGTTCAGTCAACTAACAAGCAGAGAAGAAATCGTTTAGAAGAGTTGCATTTTGCAGCCAACACAATACAAGGTGTATGCGAGAGCCGTCTACGAACACTGAATCTACTGGGTGAGAGTTGAAGAAGAATGGAATGTTTACATAGTTTATACGGTTTCCAAGCATCTATCTCTCCCACAAATTACTTATTAATTTAAAAGGCAAAAAGAAGTCAGGTTGGTGTCATGGTAGCATCTGCAACTTGGTATCTGAAAAAGCACTAAGATATAAAGAACAAATTGCTTAATAATCTGGAACCTAAAGGCAAGAATATAACAGATGAGATTTGGGGGTCTCCATTTTGGAAAAAGTTAGGAGGTCTATTTTAGGTATATTCTAAGGGGCCCATGACTTTACGAATTTTTGCCTGAGCCTGACAGTTAATATTCTGGTGGGCCAAAGGTTCACCAATATACCCTGGGACCCCATCTCTGCCCCACAAGGGTAAGATAGAAACAGGCTGGGGGGTGTGGATCCACCTTCCAATGTCCATGTCCAGTGGAGAAGCAATTACAGAAGCCAGACCTCCCACCTTTTGCACCCCATAATGATCCTGGGTCCATACTCCCAGAGGGATAACGATTAGGAAAGCTTCCAATGGAGGGGGTGGGATAAGGAACTTTACTGGTGGGCATTGTGTGGAAATGTACCCCTCTTATCCTATAGTTTTGTTGATATTTTCTATTTTGTAAATATATATTTTAGAAATGTAAAGCAAAAAAAAAAAAAAAAAGCAAAAAGAATGCTTTTATAGTGAAGAATTTCAGTAGATACAACCCCCACCAAATGATTCAAATTAGTCTTAACAATGATGGGACAAACTGATGTGACACCTGGATGAAAACACAAAACTGTCTCATGCCATTCTTCTGAGAATACAGAACCCAAGTGTTACAGTGAGGGAGGGTATTCAAACCAAGGCGGGCGGGTATTCTAAGAAATAAGTCCCTAGATGGGGAGTCAGGCAGCAGTGCAGCGGGTTAAGTGCAGGTGTTGCGAAGTGCAAGGACTGATGTAAGGATCCCGGTTTGAGCCTCCGGCTCCCCACCTGCAGGGGAGTCACTTCACAGGCGTTGAAGCAGGTCTGCAGGTGTCTGTCTTTCTCTCCCCCTGTATTCCCTTCCTCTCTCCATTTCTCTCTGTCCTATCCAACAGTGACAACATTGATAACAACAACAATAACTATAACAATAAAACAATAAGGGCAACAAAAGGGAATAAGTAAATTTTAAAAAAGAAAGAAAAAAGAAATAAGGCCTAGACTATATACTTAAACATACCAATGTCTAGGCCCACCAAATCTATGTAGGATTCCCAGGATTCCCTGACTAGGGCCCCAGATTATGGGGTGGCCTGGTAGTGACCAAAAGGGCCACCATGAAGGTGTGCCAGTCTCTTGCCCTAATCCAGCCTTTGTTGTCCTTACTTTATTTGACAGTGCTGGACTTACAGTGATTGAGGGAAGTGAAATAGGAAGTAGGTGAGGAGAGTATCTAGGTCTAAGTAGAGAATATTCGATTAAGTACTTGATAATATCTTTTTTTTTTTTTTAGGTCCTTCTGCTTGCTTGCTGCACTTATTGAATCACTGAAGACTACTGCACACTTTCACATTAAGGCATTTGTTTCCCCTAACTCACGGAAAATATGTGCCCTATCTCATGGGCCCTGGTCTCTATCTAGGTTCTGTAGCTTTGTTAGGGGCCCTAGTCAGGGAATCCTGGGATTCCCACATAGACATGATGGGCCTAGACCTCTAACAGATCCCTCTCTCCACCATCACTGGTCACCTCCATCAGGAACAGCATCATGGACCCTCCTGTGGGCCTCTCCAGGATCTTGCTCTCAATGTAGAACAACAGTGGTAGGGACGGCCCCACTCTCTGAAGAGAGGCTGCGTCAACACGCTCTGCCACTTGAGGAAGATTGGTCTGAAATGAGCGCAGCCTAGAGTGTTCCCAGCTGTGACCATGGACTGTGAGCTCAGACAAGCAGGGATGCAGAGGCCACACAGGCTCCTGTGCTGAATGTGAATAGACATGGGCCCCAGATCAGATTGATGGGGCTTACAATTAACGGTATTTATATACTTGTCCCATATTTGGGAGCTACTCTCTTCCCTTATTCAGCTTTCTAGTACTGGTCCTAATTCTAACACCATCTCCCCAGACAATATTCTTAGCCCACCTGCATATTAGCTGTTGGGCTCAGGCAAAAATTAGTGTAGTCATGGGCTCCCTTGCAATAAGCCTAAAATAGTCTTCCTAGTCTTCTTCCAACATGAAGACTGTAAATCTCATCTGCTCTACTCTTACCTTTAAGTTCCTGATTCCTAACAATTCATCCTGTTTTCTGTCTTAGTGCTTTTCAGCCACCAAATTGCAGATGCTACCATGACACCAACCTGACTTCCCTGGGCAGATGACCTCATCAGTGTGTCCTGGAACCTCCCCTCCCCAGAACCCTGCCCCACTAGGGAAAGACAGAAACAGGCTCGGGGTGTGGATCCACCTGCCAATGTCCATATCCAGTGGAGAAGCAATTACAGAAGCCAGTCCTTCCACCTTCTGCTCCCCATAAAGATCTTTGGTCCATACTCCCAGAGGGATAAAGAATATAGAAGCTTCCAGTGGAGGGGAGGGGATACAGAACTCTGGTGGTGGGAACTGTGTGGAATTTTACCCCTCTTATCCCATACTCTTCTCAATCATTATTAAATCACTAAAAGAAAAATACCAATGTAGTTAAAGAAAAAGAAAGCTGGAAATTGCCATCCAGTTTAAGTGAGATTCAGAAAACCACTATGCCAGTGGCCTGGGGAGGTGGCACAGTGATCAACCAATAAACTCTTAAGCATGAGGTCCAGAGTTTGATCCCAGGTGTCACATATCTTTTCTCTCTCTTTCACATTCTGTCTCATAAATAAATCTTTTAAAAATAAGACACTATACCAAGTATAATGCCTGATCCTAAAAATTCTGGATTTTTTAAAGCTGTACAGAAATGGAGCCAACTGTGCATGCAGTTTCTATCAATTATATATAAAGAATGAGACTTGCCACCAATTTATTAAATAAAAAAAAAAAAAAAAAAAAAAGAAATGGAGCCAACTGGAAAAATGATATGGATTATATATTTAATAACACTACTATGTCGATGTGAAATATCTTGAAAGTCATAGTTATATAATGGTTCTGCAAAAGAATATTCTATTCCAGGGGTCAGGCTGTGGCACACCTGGCTGAGCACACACATTTCAGTGTGCAAGGACCCAGATTCAAGCCTGTGGTTCCTACCTACAGGGGGAAAGCTTTACACGTGGTGAAGCAGGACTGCAGGTGTCTCTCTGTCTCTCTCCCTCTATATCTCCCTTCCTCACTCATTTTCTCTATCTCTACCCAATAATAAATAAATACAAATACTGTTTTAAATATTATATTCCTAGGAGATAACATTGGACTATCTACAATCTAAAAAAATCATGAAATTTAACTTACACTCAAATGATTCAAGAATATAAATAAGTATCCTATAGATGACAGTCCTAAAAGAGAAGTGGTAAAATCTTAACTGTTAGTGAATCTTTATGATGGATCTAGGGAGTTCATTATCTTAACTTTTCGATTTGGAAAGTTTCACAACCACACACACACACACACACACACACACACACAAAGTTATTCAGAAATTCCTGCTCTGTGTCAGTCATCTGGTTATGGTATTTTTATATTCTGGCTCCTGGGAAATGCTAGAAAGCGCTTGTGAAAGATAGTAATAAAATAAACACTCATACAATCTGCATGATGTTGCAATAAGCTAGTCTTCTCCTAGCCTATGTATCGAGTAGAATTTCTAAACCTTCAAACCTTTCCTCACACACCTGCACCACTATCCTGCTTCCTGGAAAGCTGAGACCATCAAGAATGAATTCTTTTTTTTTTTATTTAAATACTTATTTATTCCCTTTTGTTGCCCTTGTTGTTTTTATTATTGTAGTTCTTATTGATGTCATTGTTGTTAGACAGGACACAGAGAAATGGAGAGAGGAGGGGAAGACAGACAGGAGGAGAGAAAGAGAGACACCTGCAGACCTGCTTCACCGCTTGTGAAGAGACTCCCCTGCAGGTGGGGAGCTGGTGGCTCGAACTGGGATCCTTATGCCAACTGGTCCTTGCACTTTGCGCCACTTGCACTGAACCCGCTAAGCTACCACCTGACTCCCAAGAATGAATTCTATACCTCCTGTCCTTCCCACCACTAATGAACTATATTATCATTCATGTTGACTCTTCTTTTGTCCAGGGCTACTCTCCCCCTGACTTTTTCCTCAAAACATGCACTGAAATTTCTTCCAACTTAAAAAAAAAAAAAAAAGGAGATAGTATAATGGTTATACAAAATGACTTTCAGGGCTGAGGCACCAAAGGTTCAATTTCCAGTACTGCCATAAAGCAAAACTGAGTAGTGTTCTGGTAAAATTAACTAATTAGACATTAATAACTAAATACGAGTAAGAAAAGGAAAGGGGTGGGGGGTAATCCAGATCTCTAGCTGCAATGTGTAATTCTGCTTCTACTCCAAGCTTTATTGAGAGTAACTTCCACTCAGACACTTGACTCCTGTTTTCTTGAGCGCCATTCATACGGCAGCCCTGGGCAGTCAGCGTGGCTTTCCCACACTGCTCCACAGATAGCCTTCTGGAACCTGAAAACCAGCTGCAAATTCTGCCATCTGGGACCACTCTGCAGCATCTGGTGCTGTCCCTCATTGTTCCCTTTGCTGACTCTCCCTCCGCTCCAGCTGTGCCCTTCTCTCTGAATTCCTACATTCCCAACTCTTCGAACATATCCTACCAGCTGACGGCCCTGCACAGCGATCAACAACTATCTTTGATTCTCTAATGTTTCCTCTAAAACAAAGCAAAGAAGCCTTCCCACCCCCCACCCTGATATCAAAATTTCTCCTTGCTTCAAATATTTACAAATTCAAATCCCAGATCTCTGGCTACTCATCTTACTACTTTGATAATGCTTTCTGAGTCTCCTGGGGGAGGGAAAACATCTCCACAAGGATGACTTTGCCAGGGGGTTTCAACATCCTCCCCTTTACCACGTTCCTGAAATGTTTCTGGCGTGCAACTCTTCTCACTGGAAATCTAATGCCTAGGTGACCTCATCCAAAACAGCAGTCCAGTAGCAGCAACAAATGTCTCCTCCCCACAGCACTATGCACCCTTGTATTTTATGGATTTGACAGAGCAGTCCAAGTGGGCATTATGACCAACTCCGGAGGATGACGGAGGAGACAGAGTTGAGGGAGGTTTAGTGAGCTTGTCAGTATTCTCTCAGCAAGAAATGAAGTTTGAAACTCTTTCTGATTCCAGAGACTTTGTTGCTCTGTTTCTATAAAAATCATCAAGACAGCATAAACTGGACACAATGTCAGAGGGCAGAGGCTAAATGGGTAATTGTCACTCGGACTGTGAGGTCCAAGCACTAAAATTGAAGGCTTTCCATTCTGCATTTCCTTAATTACAGGATGGCAGAAGGCAAGAACTCCACCAATTCTGTCTTGTGTGGAAAGTTTTTTGTTTTTATTTTTTTTAATTACTGGTCTAAGGCTTACTAATGTCTTTTTAAAATTCATTCCATCTATATGTAATCTTTAAGGAGGTGAAGATTACCTTTGCAAATCTTTCTAATATCTTTTAGTGGTTTTCCTGTTATGCCCTTCAGCATTTTTGTTGGTGTTTTTTTTTTTTTTCAGGGAAAAACCCAACATTGATAGAAAATGGAGTCTGTTCACGATAGTGTAATGACACAGTGGAAGGATACAGAGAGATTCTGAACCTCTACAGTGTTTTCTCACATGTCTGCAAATGCTCCACGTTTATAGTATGCGGCATGAGGTCACTTTTGAGAGCAGCACCTCTGAGACATGATGCGGCAGATTCCTGCCCTGCTGTCACTCTGAAGTCACGCACATTGATTTCCCTGGCCAGTCATCACGATGGCTGAGCTTTGAAGCTCTGCCAGTAATAAAAGTCCCCCAAGAAATTGAAGATGCTCCATTGTCTAGATCACGTGGTGCTTTTCTGTTGTGGAAGCAGGAAGACAGGTAAGAAGCTCTAACTGGAGACGGGTAGCACTCCAGCAAGGTTTCAAAAGGTCAGGTGGTTATGGAATCACAGAAGTAGAAACTGAAAGGTAACTTACTGTTCCTCATTTTACAGATGAAGTCATAAAGATTCAGAGAGGCTGACAAGGGAGATGGGAAAGAAGCAGCGAGAAGGCCATTGAAGCAGAGGTGATCCAACTCACCCAAATCAATCAGACCTGGGGCTTTGAACCAGAGTTTCAGAATCACCCCCCCCAAAATCCACATGCCAAAATTACACTAGTTACTGGAAGACAATGTTTGCGAGTCACACATCTGATGAAGACTTAGATTCAGATATACAAATAACTTAAAACTAAATGCCAAGACAATTTTTTTTTAATAAGAAAAAGATCTGAACAGAACCAGAAAGATATTGGGCCATCAATCTTGAATGGAACTTGAAGAAATCATGTGAAATGAGATAAGTCAGAAACAAAAGGATGAATATGGGATAATGTCACTCATAGAAGTTGAGAAACAAGATCAGAAGAGAAAACACTAAGCAGAACTTGGACTGGGGTTGCTGTATTGCACCAAAGTTGTTGTTTTCGTCGGGCTGGCTTCACGGGCAGGTAACAGACGACCCGGGACTCATGATTGATCTGTAGGCAGTATCTCTTTATTCATGCAGGACGCAGTGCAATCTATACCAAGCTAAGCTAAACTTAAACTAAAACGAACAATGTTGTCTTTATATATACTTCCCAAGTAGGGTGTGAACAGGATGTGACACAGAGAGGGTGGAGAGAAAAGTGACTGGCGAAAATCAGGGTGTGACAAGGAGAGGGGGCGGAGCAGGCGAGAATTCTACCACTGAACCACCAATGCCCTGGAGGGAGGGTGATGCTTGTTAACAGCGGTTATGTAAATAGAATGAAGTGGTTATGTAAATAGAATAGTGTTAAGCAGGGGGGATTAAACTAATGAAACAGAAGGGGTTTTTAGAAGCATACCAACACAAAGTAAAAGACTCTGAGGTGGGTGGGGGAGAGTACAGGTCCCGGAACAGGATGGCAGAGGAGGACCTAGTGGGGGGTTGCATTGTTATGTGGAAAACTGGGAAATGTTATGCATGAACAAACTACTGTATTTACTTGCTGGGATAGCCTAAGGGTGCTTCTTCCTGAGCAAGTGCTCTCTGGGTTGGAGAGGATTCAACTGGAGCCAACCTAGGCTGCTGCGTGGGAGAGGGATCAGGAACTCATGCCAAGCTAGCTTAAGCGAGAGAGAGAGACTCTGGGAGTCTCAGAGCCTGAAGGCAATCCCAAGTGTGTTCAAACAGAAAAACAGCTGTATATATACTCACCAAGTAGGGTGGAAACAGGATGTGACGTAGAGAGGGTGGAGCGAAAAGAGATTGGTGGAAATCAGGGTGTGTCTAGGAGAGGGGGCGGAGCAAAAAGAGAGTATGAACTGTATGAACTGGTGGGGATTAAACCAATGCCCTGCAGGCAGGGTGGTTCTAGTGGTTAGACCGCAGAGTTAAGCAGGGGGAAGCTGGCATACTGCCCAACATTTACTGTCCACTGTAAAACATTAAACCCCCAATAAAGAAAAACAAAACAAACAACAACAACAAAAAAACCCAGGGATAACTGGTAGCCAAAAAAAAGGATATTGGGCTGTCAGAAAAATCATGTATTGTCCTATACAAAAATTAGTCATGAATTTCTTGATAACCCAATAGTCCCCCCTGGATTTTGGATCTGCTTTGCCATTCACACTTCCCAGAGTCAAACCTGATTCCCATCGCATTGGAGGAAGCTTTGGTTCTGTGCTCTCTATCCATCCTGGTCAGTTCTTATTTTATCTGAAAGTGAGGTCTGCAACTGGGAAGGTGTGATGGGTGAGATGTTGGACTCTCAAGCATGAGGTACTGAGTTTGATGTCCTCTCATGTACCAGAGGGGTTCTCTCTTTCTACCTCTTTCTCTATCATAAATAAACAAATATTTGAAAACATTATCTCAGAGAAGTAAAACCCTTCTGATGATTAAAAAATATATATGAACATAATACTTACCAAAGGAGGTATCATACCAGTATGTGGAATAATGCTCTAGATAATTTGCCATTTGGGAAGTGCAAATTACTACAAGACACACATTTATTGAAATGGCAAAAAAGAAAATATCCAATAATATGAAATTCTGACAAGGATGCAGAAGCATGGCCTGTCATTGCTGGTGAGAATGCAACATAAAGTAGTATAACCAATTTGGAAGACAGCCTGACATTTTATTTGAAAGCTCAAGAGACATATGATAACACCCAGCAATCAAACTCCTTAGTATTTACCCAACTTACTGAAAAACCTCTATTTACACAAGGCCTGCGTGTGAATGTTTCCAAAAGCTTTATTCATAATTGCTCCAAATTGGGAGTATCCTCCATGCTCTTCCATAGACAAGTGGATAAATATAGATACCTCCAATAGTATGCAAGGTGTCAAAAGGAAAGCATTACGAATTCATATAGCATGGGGGCACGCATACTGTTAAGTAAAATGAATCGTTTTCTGAACACTCCATACTATATGATTCCATTCATATGCCATATCAGACAATGAGACACATGTAGACAAAAGATAAATAATGCTAAACCAAAAGGTCTTGGAATGAAGAATACATACTAGGTAAATCACCAGGGATTTTTTTTCCACATAGTGAAGCTATTCTACATTGGTATGTAATAATCTGTACATAACAAAACCCTTAGAATTACACAGTATGGAGATAAAGTTTAATAAATACAAGCTTAAAAAGTAGGTCTGGTGATCTCAGGATGGAATGCAGAATGTGTACCCATGTAAAAAGAGATGAAAAATTATTGTTAACGGTTACTAGTTAGGGCTGGGGAGATAAGATAAAGGTTGTGCCTGAGGCTCTAAGTCCCTAATACCAGGTTTAATCCCTAATACCACCATAAACAAGATTAGAGTTGTGCTCTGGTCTTATTGTCTTTCTCTCTGAATCAATCTACCTCTTTCATTAAAATGATTTCTAATAAAAAAAATAAAAATAAAAATAAATGATTTCTAGTTAATGTCTACCACTGTTAAGAGAGAAAATTTGGTTTTTAATGTTTGAGTTTCCAAAGTACCAGGCTCAGTCTCCCAAACCACCACAAACCAGAGCTGAGCAGTGATATGGTTAAAAATAACATCATCAACAACAACTTTGGTCTTCATATATCATTGTCTATTATGACTAAGAAAGGGATTGCAAAAGAAACCACCTGGGACCGCAAGGTGTAAGAAATCTCAAGGCAGGACTAGAACAACTTCAAGAACCCACCAAACCACCAGTGAGTGCAAACACGTGCGGTTCATGGACAGAGAGGAGCCTAGGGAGAGACTGAGCAGCTGGTAACAGTCTGGCAGTTTACCAGTTGAGGCACCACCTCCAGTCTGCTTTACCAATAAAAAGACTGCTAAAGGGGGGAGAAGACTCCCCTATGACTCACCAAACACAATTGTGAGTCTCCATTGCTACTGCCCTCAGAGGCTGGAGCAGCAGCGGGGAGGCCCTGTGCTGACATCTGGGAACAAAGAACTCATAAGGAAATGCAGGAAAAGAGCTACACCTCCATGGCCTAGCAGTGGGGCTGTATAGTGGGAGCCTTTCCACATTGTTCTCCTGATGAGAACATGGTGAATAATTGCCTCAGAACCTTCACACTATAAATGGGACTTGTTCAGAAAATCACAGCAGTGCTGCCCAGCTTGCAGAGAAGCTGAATTGATCCTAGAGCTTTGGATCCTTGGGGTATGAGAGTCTCTTTGCACAACCACTGTGCTATCCCTCCCCCTTGGTCAGGAGTGAGGGATTAAGCTAAGAAGCCTACTCATAGTTAAAATGCCCTGAGGCTCCCATAGCCTATAGGGAAGAAAAAGAACAAAAGAGGCTTTTAACAGCCCCTGTGCTGCATCTCAGGGATTGAAATAATATTGAAACAACTGTTAATTTCCACAACTGTGAACCCTTTAAGTACCTTACTTAGACACAAGTCAATGCAGGCAAGAGTGATCAGTAATTTGAAAAGTACTGAGAGAGGGACCTCATAACATACTATATAGAATGGTTAAGGGAGTGGGGCAGTAGCGCAATGGGTTAAGCACATGTGAGTCGGGTGGTAGCTCAATGGGTTAAGCACATGTGGCACAAAGCGCAAAGACCAGGGTAAGGATCCTGGTTTGAGTGCCCAACTCCCCACCTGCAGGGGATTCGCTTCACAAGTGATGAAGCAGGTCTGCAGGTGTCTGTATTTCTCTCCCCCTCAATGTCTTCCCCTCCTCTCTCCATTTGTCTCCCTCCTATCCAACAACGATGACATCAATAACAACAACAATAATAACTACAACAACAATGAAAAAACAAGGGCAACAAAAGGGAAAATAAATATAAAAAAACTAAAAAAAAAAAAAAAAAGAATGGTTAAACCAAGAAGAAGAAATATTGGAGAAATGAACCAGACAAGATTCCAGTTAAAAGACCCCCAAAGGTTGAATCACAAAACAGTGAGGTCAACTTCCAAATGCTTGTTAAGGAAATAGTCATAGGAGTCAGTAAAGAGCTTAAAAGAACTGTCATTTGAAATGCAGAAACAACAAATGTGACTCTGGAAGAAAAAACTAATTATCTCAAGGTTATTAGAGAGCTGAAAGCTGAAATAGTTGAGCTAAGAACACAACTAGCTGAACAAGCTAAAACAGTATCAGAACATGATAACAAAATAGAAAAACTCCAGAAAACAGTACAGGGGAGAGAGCATAGAATAAATGAGGCTGAAGACAGAATTAGCAAGAATGAAAACAAATTAGAGATAACTAAAAAAGATGTAAGAAATATCAAAAAGAGATTAAGAGATACTGAAAACAACAACAGAGACCTATGGGATTACTTCAAAAGAAATAATATATGCATTATTGGCTTACCAGAGGAAGAAAGAGAGGGAGGGGAAGAAAGCATTCTTCAGGATATAATAGCTGAAAACTTCTCCAGTCTAGACAACATCAAAGACATAAAGTTTCTTGAGTCCCAGAAGGTCCCAAGCAGAATAAACCCACACTTAAAGACACCAACACACATCATATTTAAAATGGAAAGGAATAAGGATAAAGAAAGGATCCTGAAGGCTGCAAGAGAAAATCTAAGAGTCACCTACAGAGGAAAACCCATAAGATTATCAGCAGACTTCTACACACAAACACTACAGGCCAGAAGAGAATGGCAAGATATGTATCGAGTGCCCAATGAGGAAGGCTTTCAACCAAGACAACTGTATCCTGCTAGACTGTCATTCTAGACTAGATGGAGGCATAAAAACCTTCTCAGACAAACAACAGTTGAAAGAATCAACTATCACCAAGCCTACCCTGAAAGAAGTTCTGAAAGATCTGCTATAAACAGTCATACCACCATAAATATGCCATCTATCAGAACACTCTAAAAAACTATAATAATGGCATTAAAATATCTTCAATCTATGATATCAATAAATTTCAGTGGGCTGACTTCACCTTCACCTATTAAAAGGCACAGAGTAGGATGATGGATCAGAAAATACAACCCAACAATATGCTGTCTACAGAAAACCCACCTAACTCAACAAGACAAACACAGACTCAAAGTGAAAGGATGGAAAACTATCATACAAGCCAATGAGCCACAAAAAAGGGAAGAAACAGTTATTCTCATATCTGACATGATAGACTTTAAAATAAATAAAATTTTAAAAGATAGGCATAGACATTACTTAATACTCAGAAGATCAGTCAAACAAGAGGACATAACAATTATTAACATCTATGCACCCAATGAGAAGCCATCTAAATACATCAAACATCTCCTGAAAGAGCTACAAAAATATATTAAAAGCAATGCAGTCATAGTAGGGGACTTCAACACCCCACTCTCTCAACTTGACAGGTCAGGCAGGCAGAAAATCAATAAAGAAATGAGGGAGATAAATGAGGAGATAGGTAAACTGAACTACTGGACATTTTCAGAATCAGTCACCCCAAGAAATTGGAATACACACTGTACTCAAGTCACATGGGTCATTCTCAAGGACAGACCATATGTTAGGCCACAAAGACAGCATCAGCAAGTTCAAGAGCACTGAAATCATCCCAAGCATCTTCTCAGACCACAGTGGAATTAAACTTAACTCTTAACAATCGACAAAAGATTAGGAATAGTCCCAAAATGTGGACGCTCAGTGGTACACTACTGAACAACTACTGGGTCAAAGAGGAAATAAAGGAAGAAATCAAAATGTTTCAAGAGTTCAATAAAAATAAAGACACAAGCTATCAAAATATTTGGGACACACCTAAGGCAGTACTGCCTTAGGTAAGAGGGAAGCTCACAGCCATACAAGCACACATTAGGAAACAAGAAAATGCACAAATAAACAACCTGACTGTACAACTTAAAGACCAAGAAGAAGAAGAACAGAGGAACCCTGAGACAACCACAAGGATAGAAATAACTAACATTAGGGCAGAAATAAATAACATTGAAAATAAGAAAACCGGAGATCGCTTTCTCTCTCTCCTCTCCTCTCCTCTCCTCTCCTCTCCTCTCCTCTCCTCTCCTCTCCCAGATCAACTAGGAATACCAAAGGAGACCACCTAGACCGAAACAAGACAGGACTAGAATGACAACAGGAACCCAGTAAATCACCCGTGAGTACAAACACGCGTGGCTGGTGACAGAGAGGAGAGAGGGGCCTAAGGAGAGATTAAGTGACTGCTAACAGTTCAACAGTTTATCAGTGGAGACACCACCTCCAGTCTGCTTCACAACAAGGGGACAGCTGAAGGGAGGAGAGGACTCCCCAGAGACTCACCAAGTGCAACTCTGAGTCTCCATTGCTACTACCCTCAGAATCTGGAGCAGCAACAGGGAGGGACACCAGGGGACAGAGATCTAACTGGGAACTCAGAAGACCTATACCTCGGTGGCATAGCTGAGGGACTGTGAAAGTCTCTTTGCATAACCACTGGATTATCTCTGCCACACCCTGCTTTATCTCTTGGTCAGGAGTCAGTGATTAAGCTAAGAAGCCTATTGATAGTTTAAAAGCCCTCAGGCTCCCATAGCCTACAGGGAAGAAAAAAAAAGAGGCTTTTACACCACTGAGCTCCAACTCAGGGATTGAAAAAACTGTTAACTTCCACCACGGTAAACCCTTTAATTAAATTATTTAGACACAAGTCACTCCAGGCAATAGTGATCAATAATTTGAAAAGTACTGATAAAGGGAACTCATAACATAATATATAAAATGGTTAAAACAACAAGAAAAAATATTGGAGACTCGAACCAGGACAAGAGTCCAGCTAAAAGTCCTCCAGAGGGTGAAGCACAAAACAATGAGTTCAACATGCAAACATTAGCTAAGGAAATAATAACAGGAGTGAGTAAAGAATTTGAAAAATTGTAATCAGAAATGCAGGAACAACAAATGAGAATATGGAAGAAAATTCTAATTATCTCATGGTTATTAGAGAGCTGAAAGCTGAAATCGCTGAGCTAAGAAGGCAACTAGCTGAACAAGCTAAAACAGTATGAGAGCAGGGCAACAAAATAGATGAACTCCAGAAAGCAGTAGAGGGCAGAGAGAATAGAATCTATGAGGCTGAAGACAGAATTAGCAAGATTGAGGATGAATTAGAGACAACTAAAAAAGAAGTAAGAGATCTCAAAAAGAGATTAAGAGATGCTGAAAACAACAACAGAGTCCTATGGGATGACTTCAAAAGAAACAATATACGCATTATTGGCTTACCAGAGGAAGAAAGAGAAGGAGAGGAAGAAAGCATTCTCCAGGCCATAATAGCTGAAAATTTCTCTAGTCTAGACAACACCAAAGACATAAAGATTCAAGAAGCCCAGAGGGTCCCAAACAGAATTAACCCTGACCTAAAGACACCAAAACATGTCATACTTAGAATGGAAAGGAATAAGGATAAAGAAAGGATCCTCAAGGCGGCAAGAGAAAAACAAAGAGTCACCTACAAAGGAAAACCCATAAGATTAGCAGCAGACTTCTCCATACAAACACTACAGGCCAGAAGAGAATGGCAAGATATCTATCGAGTGCTCAATGAGAAAGGCTTTAAGCCAAGAATACTATATCCTGCTAGACTGTCATTCGGACTAGATGGAAGCATCAAAACCTTCTCAGACAAGCAACAGTTGAAGGAAGCAACCATCACCAAGCCTGCCCCGAAAGAAGTTCTGAAAGGTCTCCTATAAACAACCAGCCCACCACAAATAGGACATATATCAAAACACTCTACAACTCTACAAGAATGGCGTTAAAATATCTTCAATCTTTGATATCAATAAATGTCAATGGCCTGAATTCACCTATTAAAAGACACAGAGTAGGAAGATGGATCAGAAAACACAACCCAACAATATGTTGTCTACAGGAAACTCACCTAACTCAACAAGACAAACACAGACTTAAAGTGAAAGGATGGAAAAATATCATACAAGCCAATGGCCCACAAAAAAGGGCAGGAACAGCTATTCTCATATCTGACATGATAGTCTTTAAAATATATAAGATTAAAAAAGATAGGAATGGACACTACTTAATGCTCAGAGGATCAGTCAATCAAGAGGACTTAATTATTAATATCTAAGCACCCAATGAGAAGCCATCTAAATACATCAAATTTCTACTGAAAGAGCTACAGCAATATATTAACAGTAACACAATCATAGTAGGGGACTTCAACACCCCACTATCTCAACTTGACAGATCATCCAGGCAGAAAATCAATAAAGACATAAGGGAGCTAAATGAAGAGATAGATAAACTAGAACTATTGGACATTTTCAGAGTCATTCATCCCAAGAAACTGGAATACACATTTTACTCAAATCCACATGGATCATTCTCAAGGATAGACCATATGTTAGGCCACAAAGACAGCATCAGCCAATTCAAGAGCACTGAAATCATCCCAAGCATCTTCTCAGACCACAGTGGAATGAAACTAACACTTAACAATCAACAAAAGATTAGTAACAGTCCCAAAATGTGGAAGCTCAACAGTACACTTCTTAACAACTCCTGGGTCAAAGAGGAAATCAAGGAAGAAATCAAAATGTTTCGAGAGTTCAATGAAAATGAAGACATAAGCTATCAAAATATTTGGGACACAGCTAAAGCAGTCCTAAGAGGGAAGTTCATAGCTATACAAGCACACATTAGGAAACAAGAAAAGGCACAAATAAACAGCCTGTTTGCACATCTTAAAGACCTAGAAGAACAACAAAGGAATCCTAAAGCAACCAGAAGGACAGAAATCACTAAAGTTAGGGCAGAAATAAATAACATTGAGAATAGGAAAACCATACAAAAGATCAATGAAAGTAAATGTTGGTTCTTTGAAAGAGTAAACAAAATCGACAAACCTTTAGCCAGACTCACAAAACAAATAAGGGAGAAGACCCAAATAAATCGGATAGTAAATGAAAGAGGAGATATCACAACAGACACTGCAGAAATTCAACATATCATGCGAGGCTTCTATGAACAACTATATGCCACCAAGCTAGAGAACCTGGAAGAAATGAATGATTTCCTAGATACCTACCAAATTCCAAAACTAAGTAAAGAGGAAGTGGATAACATGAACAGGCCCATCACAGCTAATGAAATTGAAACAGTTATCAAAAATCTCCCCAAAAATAAAAGTCCTGGACCAGATAGTTTTACAAATGAATTCTACAAAACCTTCAAAGAAGAACTAATACCTCTACTTTTAAAAGTCTTCCAGAAGATTGAAGACACTGGAATACTCCCTGCCAGCTTCTATGAAGCCAACATCACCCTGATACCAAAAGCAGACAGGGACACAACCAAAAAAGAAAACTACAGACCAATATCTCTGATGAACATAGATGCGAAAATATTGAACAAAATTCTAGCCAACCGGATACAGCAGTATATCAAAAAGATTGTTCATCATGACCAAGTGGGATTTATCCCAGGCATGCAAGGTTGGTTTAATATACGTAAATCAATCAATGTGATCCACCACATCAACAAAAGCAAGACCAAAAACCACATGGTCATATCAATAGATGCAGAGAAAGCCTTTGACAAAATACAACATCCCTTTATTATCAAAACACTACAAAAAATGGGACTAGATGGAAAATTCCTGAAGATAATGGAGTCTATATATAGCAAACCTACAGCCAATATCATACTCAATGGTGAAAAACTGGAAGCATTTCCGCTCAGATCAGGCAGTAGACAGGGCTGCCCACTATCACCATTACTATTCAACATAGTGTTGGAAGTTCTTGCCATAGCAATCAGGCAGGAGCAAGGAATTAAAGGCATACAGATTGGAAGAGAAGAAGTCAATCTCTCCTTATTTGAAGATGACATGATAGTATACATGGAAAAACCTAAGGAATCCAGCAAGAAGCTTTTGAAAATCATCAGGCAATACAGTAAGGTGTCAGGCTATAAAATTAACATTCAAAAGTCAGTGGCATTCCTCTATGCAAACAATAAGTTAGAAGAAATTGAAATCCAGAAATCAATTCCTTTTTCTATAACAACAAAAACAATAAAATATCTAGGAGTAAACCTAACCAAAGAAGTGAAAGACTTGTATACTGAAAATTATGAGTCACTACTCAAAGAAATTGAAAAAGACACAAAGAAGTGGAAAGATATTCCATGTTCATGGGTTGGAAGAATTAACATCATCAAAATGAATATTTTACCCAGAGCCATCTACAAATTTAATGCTATCCCCATCAAGATCACAAGCACATTTTTTAGGAGAATAGAAAAAATGCTACAAATGTTTATCTGGAACCAGAAAAGACCTAGAATTGCCAAAACAATCTTGAGAAAAAAGAACAGAACCGGAGGCATCACACTCCCAGATCTCAAACTGTATTATAGGGCCATTATCATCAAAACTGCTTGGTACTGGAACATGAACAGATACACTGACCAGTGGAATAGAATTGAGAGCCCAGAAATGAGGCCCCACACCTATGGACATCTAATCTTTGACAATGGGGCCCAGACTATTACATGGGGAAAGCAGAGTCTCTTCAACAAATGGTGTTAGAAACAATGGGTTGAAACATGCAGAAGAATGAAACTGAATCACTGTATTTCACCAAATACAAAAGTAAATTCCAAGTGGATCAAGGACTTGGATGTTAGACCAGAAACTATCAGATACTTAGAGGAAAATATTGGCAGAACTTTTTTCCGCATAAATTTTAAAGACCTTTTCAATGAAACGAATCCAATTACAAGGAAGACTAAGGCAAGTATAAACCTATGGGACTACATCAAATTAAAAAGCTTCTTCACAGTAAAAGAAACCACTACCCAAACCAAGAGACCCCTCACAGAATGGGAGAAGATCTTTACATGCCATACATCAGATAAGAGTTTAATAACCAACATATATAAAGAGCGTGCCAAACTCAATAACAAGACAACAAATAACCCCATTCAAAAATGGGGGGAGGACTTGGACAGAATATTCACCACAGAAGAGATCCAAAAGGCCGAGAAACACATGAAAAAATGTTCCAGGTCTCTGATTGTCAGAGAAATGCAAATCAAGACAACAACTTCACTCCTGTGAGAATATCATACATCAGAAAAGTTAACAGCAGCAAATGCTGGAGAGGGTGTGGGGTCAAAGGAACCCTCCTGCACTGCTGGTGGGAATGTCAATGGGTCCAACCTCTGTGGAGAGCAGTCTGGAGAACTCTCAGAAGGCTAGAAGTTCACCTACCCTATGACCCTGCAATTCCTCTCCTGGGGATATATCCTAAGGAACCCAACACACCCATCCAAAAAGACCTGTGGACACATATGTTCTTAGCAGCACAATTTGTAATAGCCAAAACCTGGAAGCAACCCAGGTGTCCAACAACAGATGAATGGCTGAGCAAGTTGTGGTATATATACACAATGGAATACTACTCAGCTGTAAAAAATGGTGACTTCACCATTTTCAGCCGATCTTGGATGGACCTTGAAAAAATCATGTTGAGTGAAATAAGCCAGAAACAGAAGGATGAATATGGGATGATCTCACTCTCAGGCTGAAGTTGAAAAACAAGATTAGAAAAGAAAACACAAGTCGAACCTGAAATGGAATTGGAGTATTGCACCAAAGTAAAAGACTTTGGGGTAGGTGGCTGGGTGGGGAGAATACAGGTCCATGAAAGATGATGAATGACATAGTGGGGGTTGTATTGTTAAATGGGAATCTAGGGAATGTTATGCATGTACAAACTATTGTATTTACTGTTGAATGTAAAACATTAATTCCCCAATAAAGAAATAAATTATTAAAAAAAAAAAGAAAATAAGAAAACCGTACAAAAGATCAAGGAAAGTAAATGCTGGTTCTTCAAAAGAGTGAACAAAGTCGACAAACCTTTAGCCAGACTCATAAAACAAAAAATGGAGAAGACACAAATAAGTTGGATTGGAAATGGAAGAGGAGATGTCACAACAGACACCACAGGAATTCAACATATCATGCAAGGCTTCTATGAACAATCATATGCCACCAAGCTAGATTCCTTGGAAGAAATGGAAGATTTCCTAGATACCTATGAACTTCCAAAATTAAATAAAGAGGAACTAGATAATTTGAACAGGCCCATCACAGCCAATAAAACAGTTATCAGAAACCTTCCCAAGAATGAAAGTCCTGGACTGAATGATTTTACAAATGAATTCTACAAAACCTTCAAGGAAGAGTTAATGTCTCTACTTTTAAAAGTCTTCCACAAGATTGAAGACACAAGAATACTCCCTTCCAGCTTCTATGAAGCCAACATCACTCTGATACCAAAAGCAGACAGGGACACAACCAAAAAAGGAAACTACAGACCAATATCTCTGATGAACATAGATGCTAAAATACTGAACAAAATTCTAACCAACCACATACAGCAGAATTTTAAAAAGATTGTTCATCATGACCAAGTGGGGTTTATCCTAGGGATGCAAGGTTGGTTTAATATATGTAAATCCATCAACATGATCCACACATCAATAAAAGCAAGACCAAAAACCACATGCTTGTATCAGTGATGCAGAGAAAGCCTTTGAGAAAATCCAACATCCCTTTATGATCAAAACACTACAAAAAATGGGACTAGATGGAAAATTCCTGAAGATAGTGGAGTCTATATATAGCAGACCTACAGCCAATATCATACTCAGTGGTGAAAAACTGGAAGCATTTCTCCTCAGATCAGGTAGTATACAGAACTGCCCATTACTGTTACTATTCACCATTACTATTCAATATAGCGTTGGAAGTTCTTGCCATAGCAATCAGGCAGGAGCAAGGAATTAAAGGCATACAGATTGGAAGAGAAGCAGTCAAACTCTCCCTATTTGCAGACAACATGATAGTATACATAGAAAAACCTAAGGAATCCAGCAAGAAGCTTTTGGAAATCATCAGGCAATACAGTAAGGTGTCAGGCTACAAAATTAACATTCAAAAGTCTGTGGCATTCCTCTATGCAAACACTAAATTAGAAGAAGATGAAATCCAGAAATCAATTCCTTTTACTATAGCAACAAAAACAATCAAATATCTGGGAATGAACCTAACCAAAGAAGTGAAAGACTTGCATACTGAAAATTATGAGTCACTCCTCAAGGAAATAGAAAAAGACACAAAGAAATGGAAAGATATTCCATGTTCATGGGTTGGAAGAATTAATATCATTAAAATGAACATACTATCCAGAGCCATGTACAAATTTAATGCTATCCCCATCAAGATCCCAATCACATTTTTTAGGAGAATAGAACAAATTTTGATCTGGAGCCAGAAAAGACCTAAAATTGCCAAAACAATCTTGAGAAGAAAGAACAGAACTGGAGGCATCACACTCCCCGAATCTCAAATTGTATTATAGGTCTATTGTCATCACAATTGCTTGGTACTGGAACATGAATAGACACACTGACGAGTGGAATAGAGTTGAAATCCCAGAAGTAAGCCTCACACCTATGGACATCTAATCTTTGACAAAGGGGCCCAGACTATTAAATGGGGAAAGCAGAGTCTCTTCAACAAATGGTATTGGAAACAATGGGTTGAAACATGCAGAAGAATGAAACTGAACCACTATATTTCACCAAACACAAAAGTAAGTTCCAAGTGGATCAAGGACTTGCATGTTAGACCAGAAACTATCAGATACTTAGAGGAAAATATTGGCAGAACTCTTTTCTGCATAAATTTTAAAGACATCTTCAATGAAACGAATCCAATTACAAAGAAGACTAAGGAAAGAATAAACCTGTGGGAATAAATCAAATTAAAAAGCTTCTTCACAGCAAAAGAAATCACTACCCAAACCAAGAGACCCCTCATATGAATGGGAGAAAAATCTTTACATGCCAAACATCAGATAAGAGGCTAATAGCCAGAATATATAAAGAGCTTGCCAGACTCAACCACAAGAAAGCAAATCACCCCATCCAAAGATGGGGAGAAGACATGGACAGAATATTCACCACAAAAGAGACCCAAAAGGCTGAGAAACACATGAAAAAATGCTCCATGTCTTCGATTGTCAGAGAAATGCAAAGAAAGACAACAATGAGATACCACTTACTCCTGTGAGAATGTCACACATCAGAAAAGGTAACAGCAGCAAATGCTGGAGAGGGTGTGGGGTCAAAGGAACCCTCCTGCACTGCTGGTGGGAATGTCAATGGGTCCAACCTCTGTGGAGAACGGTCTGGAGAACTCTCAGAAGGCTAGAAGTTCACCTACCCTATGACCCTGCAATTCCTCTCCTGTGGATATATCCTAAGGAACCCAACACACCCATCCCAAAAGACCTGTGGACACATATGTTCTTAGCAGCACAATTTGTAATAGCCAAAACCTGGAAGGAACCCAGGTGTCCAACAACATATGTGTGGCTGAGCAAGTTGTGGTCTATATACACAATGGACTACTACTCAGCTGTAAAAAATGGTGACTTTACCATTTTCAGCCAATCTTGGATGGACCCTGAAAAATTCATGTAGGGGCCAGGTGGTGGCGCACCTGGCTGACCACAGGTGTTACAATGCCCAGGGATCCGGGTTTGAACCCATGGTCCCCACCTGCAGGGGGAATGCTTTATAAATGGTGAAGCAGGGCTGAAGGTGTCTCTCTCTCTCTCTCTCTCTCTATCACCACCCCCTTCCTCTTGATTTCTGGCTGTCTCTATCCAAAAAATAAAGAATTAAAAAAATTATTAAAAAAAAGAAAAATTCATGTTAAGTGAAATAAGTCAGAAACAGAAGGATGAATATGGGATGATCTCACTCTCAGGCAGAAGTTGAAAAACAAGATCAGAAGAAAAAACACAAGTAGAACCTGAACTGGAATTGGCGTATTGCACCAAAGTAAAAGACTCTGGGGTGGGGCGGGGGGTGTACAGGTCCAAAAGGGATGACAGAGGGCCTAGTGGGGGTTGTATTGTTATGTGGAAAACTCAGAAATGTTATGCATGTACTAACTATTGTATTTACTGTTGAATGTAAAACATTAATCTCCCAATTAGAAATTTAAAAAAAAGGATTTCAATTTACATTTACTACACTAAGAAAGGAAGAAAAGTTTAACTTTTAACATGTATGTATAAGGAAAGAACTTTAGTAAGCATCTATTAGTTAAGAAGAGAACTCTGGTTTGTTTTTCCATATCCTACCCTGAAAAGGCATACCCAGCTTTAAAAAATGGAGTGTTTATTTAAGAAAGGAGACATTAACAAAACCGTAATTTTATGTATAAAATGGAAATATTGACAAGACTATCGGATAAGAGTGGTACATTTCCACACAATGCCAAATTCCAGAGCTCCATAACCAAGCCCCTTTAATAGCTTCCCTATTCTTTATCCCTCTGGGAGCACGGACCCAGGGTCACTGTGGGATGCAGAAGGTGGAAGGTCTGGCTTCTGTAATTCCTTCCCCACTGAACATGGGTATTGGTAGGTGGATCCATACTCCCAGCCTGTCTCTCTCTTTCCCTAGTGGGGCAGGGCTCTGGGGAGATGGGGCTTCAAGACACATAGTGGGATTCCTCTGTGCTGGGCTAGCCTGAGGGTGTTTCTTCCCGGACATGTGAAGAGTTCTCTGGGTTGGAGAGAACTCGACCGGAGCCAACCTAGGTTGCTGCTTACTCAGCGACGTGGGGAGAGGAACCAGGAACTCTCGTGGCTGAGCAGGAACGCAATGCAATTCTTTTATTCATCAGAAAAAAAACAAACTGCCCTTTATATCTTCTGAGAAGGAAGTGGCAGGTCGGAAAAAGGAAATGGTTAGGAGAGGTGGGTGGAGAGGAAAAAAGAGCAAAGGTAGCAAGTTTCCATCTAACCAGTGGGGATTAAACCAATGCCCTGCAGGCAGAGCAGGTCTCCTGCTGTTGCAAAGGTTCTAACCAGTGAGGATTAAACCAATACCCTGCAGGCAGGGTGGGTCTCAACGATTATGTAAATAGACCACAGGATCAAACAATGCAGCATGGGGGGGGGGAGCTGACCTAATGCCCAACACCTCTGCCCAAAGAAGTCAGGTAAAATGAATTTTTAAAGCATATAACTGATCTTAAAAGACCTAGGATCCAGCACAAAGGTGGAAGAGATGAGAGCAAGAAGTAAAAAGGGGCCAAGCATTGGCGCACCTGGTTGAGTGCGAATGTCACCATGTTCGAGGACTGGGTTCAACTCCCCCAACCCCTATCTGCAAGGGGAAGAGCTTTGCAAATGGTGAAGCAGTGCTGCAAGTCTCTCTCTGTCTCTCTCTGTCCCTCCCCTTCCCTCCCTGGATTATTGACTGTCTCTATCCAATAAATAAATTAATTAATAAAAAATTAAAAAGGACAAGGACACTACTGGTGGGATAATTTGGGAAGATTTAAATACTTGGCCTTCATTTCACCATGGTGAGGAGGGTCTAGACCCCCTTACCCTCATTGGTCAATGGCTTTTTTTTTATTTAAATAAAGGTTTTACATTTTTGTTTCCCTTACCAGTAATTGTATCATAATGACTTAATGACTTCTTCTGAAATATCCTTTTTTCCCCTTCTTTTTTTTTTTTTTTTTTCAAATGTGGAAAAAAGATCTAAGGCATACATTTTACTGAAAGGGATCAGAGCACAATGGCGCTGACTTGAGTAACTTTGGAAATAACTAACGGAGAAGGAAGCATTCTCGAGCACGGCACTCTGACATTGTTCCGATGGGGTACAAGTTCATTGTTCTGAAATTAATGCATGTGTATTCAGGGAGAAAAAAATTAATCAACAAAAGACAGGCTTTCTCCCTGCTGGAAAGGGAAACTACAGATAAGCAAGACGTGAAGTTGAACTAAGCCATGCACTACTGGATTAAAGTCACAGGGAGAATTATGAGCTCACAGGTGACCTCATAAAGATACAAATGATATGGAAATACTTATAGATGTATATGACTTATAGGTTCACTTTTTTTCTAGCTCTTTCTGTTGCAAAGACCTAGATACAGTAACACCCTTTAGCAATGGACATTCTCAGCACTCAGTTTTGTTTCTTCTTTTAAGGAAACAAATCATAACTTATTTGAAGACTTATATATATTTACAAGTGATAGAGAGGACAATATTATCACTCTGGCATAAGTGGTTCTGGGAATCAAATTTGGGACCTCATGTAAACAGTCTGGCATTCTTTTTATTTTGCCTCCAGGGTTATCACTGGGGCTCAGTGCTAGCACTACAAGTCCACTGCTCCTGGAGGCCATTTTAACCATTTTGTTGCCCTTGTTATGTTTGTGGTAGTTGTTACTTTTGTTATAGCTTTTGTTTTGTTCGGTAGGACAGAGAGAAATCGAGAGAGGAGGGGAAGACAGAAAGGAGGAAAGACAGACCCCTACAGACCTGCTTCACTACTTGCGAAGCCATCCCCCTGCAGGTGGGGAGCCGGGGGGCTCGAACCAGGATCCTTACGCCGGTCCTTGCACTTTGCACCATGTGCGCTTAACCTGTTGCGCTACCGCCCAGCCCCCTAACAGTCTGGCATTCTACCACCAAGCCACCTCTCCAACTTCAGATAGTAGTTTCTAATACCATTCTTTAATCAAAAGGATCAACCCCTGTGGAGAAATTGCCTCTTCCTGGCTGAGGGAAGGAACTAGAAGGTAAGTCTGAGGCATGTTACAATGCCATGAAGCAAGGAATTACCTACAACAGCAATCATGGTGCTATGTCAAGGGACAGGAGTCAACTAGGATACATTTCCCAATGCCTAAAACTTGGGATAAGTGGAGCCACAAAATCATACATGCCGTATTGCGTTCCCAGTCAAAGAACAAGATAAGAGTTAAGTCTCAGTGTGTTTGCATACTGCTACACACGACTGGCCAATCAACTAAATGAGCAAAGTAAAAGAGACAAGTCTTTTGTGCGAGAGAATTCCAAATGCTGGTGATTCATGTTGATAGACACTTTGTCTTTAAAGAGGGTGAAGTGTAGCTCTGTTTCTTTGTGTGGCTTGCATGTGATGATTTGCCTCCAAAATGCCCAGTATGTAAAGGGGGCAGAGAAGGTGCAACAGAGCAACCTGAAAGACCCCCTCCCCCAGGCGATCAGGTCCACAGAATCAGCACTGCGGCAAACTCACGGTACACGTTCTTTGCCCGTAACCTCTGCTGTCTGTCCTCACAAACTCTCCCGCTGACCACGAAAATAAAACCGAGGGACATTTTGCCTTTCCCTTTCTTAACCAATACTTCTGAAAACTGTGAAGGTCATACCAAAGAAAAAAAAAAAAAAGCAAAAAACCCAAACAAAAAACCGTGGTGAGATGCCGCTGTCTCTGATGTCCCTAAAGAGCCTTGAGGACCGAGTGTAATATGCTGTCCCAGATAGCATCTTCAGAACAGGAGGAGGACATCAGAGAATAACTAATGAAATGTGGAGTAAAACCTGGAGCTTATTACTGAGCATATATCATTATTAGTTCATTCGGTGTGACAAATATGAAGGCTGGGGGTGGAGGGAGAGACATGGAACTTTGGTGGTGGGCATGTTGTGAAACTAGACCCTGTAATCTTACAATCTCATACATTATAAATCACCACTAACTTCTTCTCCATGTGACAAATGCATCAGAGACATGTATGATATTAACAAAGGAGAGACCTGGGTGGTGGGTGTCTGCTGACTGTGCCTTGTTACCTTTTTAACAAATAATAATAAAAGCTACTCTTAAAAAGTCTACTAAAGAGGGTTGGAGGGAATAGCTTAAGGGCTCTGCCAAATGACATGCATGCCTGAAGTTCTTAAGTCCCGGGTTCAATCCCCAGCACAACAACAATAATCCAGAGCTAAGCAGTGTCCTCATACAGAAATGCATGATTCATTTATCTAAGCCCCACCCAATGAACTGTGAATCCAGTTAGTCTGGGGACAAGGCCACAAAAACCAGCTGATAGAATGCTAAGTTTAGACTCAAAGGTTGATGACTAGAGAATCTCTTTATCTTACACTGATTTATTATTATTATTCTTTAATCTGATAGCACAGAGAAACTGAAAGGAGGATTGGGCGGTGGCTCACCTGGTTGAGTGCAGGTTACAATGCACAAAGACCTGGGTTCAAGTCCCCGGCTCCCTCCTGACGGGAGGAAAGCTTCACAAGTGGCGAAGCAGTACTCTCTCTCCATTTTTCTCCCTCTCTGTTTTTTTCTCCCCTGCACAGGGGAGCAGGAGGCTCAAACCAGGATCCTTATGCAGGTCCTTGCCCTTTGCGCCATGTGCGCTTAACCCGCTGCGCTATCGCCCAACTCCACTATTTTTCTCCCTCTCTACCACCCCCTTCCTTCTTGATTTCTGGCTGTCTCTACCCAATAAATATAATAATAATAATAGTAATAATAATAATTAATGAAATTGAGAGGGAAGGGGAAGAGAGAGAGAGAGGAGCCAAAAGCACTGTTTCACCACTTGGGAGGTTTCCCCTAAAGGTGAGAGCAGGGACTTGAACCCAGGTCATTGTGCAAGGTAATGAGTGAGCTCAACCAAGTATACTACTCCCCGTCCACCCCAAGAATTTCTTTAGTGGCCAGGAGGTAGCTCCACTGGTAAAGTGCACATTTTACCTCATGCGAGGCCACTGGTTTGAACTCTCTACTGCCACAGCGGAGAGACATGACGGCGATCTGTGTGAGCCGTGCCAGTGCTGTGCTAGCTTTCCTTTCCTCTTCCTCTTTATCCCCTTTTCTCCTTCTCACTCTACTTCTTATTCTCCAGTTTGCCTCAGTTCTTGATTGCTCTCCCATTTCAAACATTCATATGTCCGTTATACACGGACAGAAGTCCTACTATGTGCCGGGAACTCTGCAAGGTGCTGTGAGTCAAAACCCAGGAGTCACTGTTTCCAGATAGTGAGCCACAAGCCACTAGTGGATCTGAACTCAATCTAGTGTAGCACTGCCAGTATTTTCTCTTATAACAAAAAGAAAAGATCAAAAACCATCAGAATGCAGTTTTCGTAGTAAGGTTTTCCTGTGGGCAGTTATTTTGAGTAAGTATGTGTTTTACTCTGGACGACGACATCAAATGCACTTTTCAGTGCAGGCTGAAGTGAGCGCACACACACTCACACGCACACACGTGCACATGCACTCACACGCACACACACATGCATGCACACACATGCACACACGCACATGCATGCACATGCACACACACGCACACACACGCACACACACGCACACCAAACAACCTTGAGTAGTACTGCTAGAAGTGGTGTCCCTGGGGGTACATTTTTATAGACATTTATAATTCCAAGAGTTCCCAGTTATCAATCATATCAAACCCCTGACTTGGCTACTGAATCTACACAGCTATCATTCTGAATAGGAGCGAACACACATTTCTAACCTCCAGGTTCCTTTCCCCCGTGCACTGTGAGGCTTCTGCTCAGTCAGTACTTCCTCCTTCGGGGCTACACCCTCACAAGCCCTAACAAGCACATGGGAAAACTCATGGCCAGGCTACAGAAGCAGCTTCCCAACTCAACTTCCAGGTTCCATCAAGTCACTTTAGACTTCTCGAATGCAAGTTAGACATATTAATAAAACTTAGTATTGACATTATTTTATCGGAAGGACAAAGTTCATAGGAGAATAGATTTTAAGTATTCATAATAAAATGTAACAGTCTATTTTTTTTTCTTTTCACAATTCCCAGGAAAAAAAAAAGTGACTGAGAAAAGAAAACAGGTCCAAGATAATAGGGGAAGGCGAGAGAGGAGTATTTAGTGGACAGGACAGACAGCAGGTCGTACAAAACACTCCAACAAGAACAAGTCAAATGAAAAGAGCTAAAAACAAAAAAACCAAAAACCAAAAGCCAAAACAAAAAAACGAGAGCACTGATTCCCACCTGCACTGAGCTACAGAGCAACTGAACCACAAAAGCTCCAGACAGACAGACAGACAGACGCTGAGATAGACAATGGTTTTATTTACACAAACCTTTGGCTCCAAGAGATGAAAGATTCCTTGAGTGCTCTTTGTGAAATGAGGTTAGATATTTAAAACAGTTCACTTCCTGGGAAACACTTTGCTCTTTGGGGGGAGTCTTTAATCATGTTTACTCAACTTACTATGTTCTATCTCTTCTAATAATTTCTTCAGCTTCTGTAATGAGTATAGACGCGTGAGAGGTAGGGTCTCAAACAAAGAATTTTGCTGGTGCTCTTCAATTGCCTCAAACGATCCGATCCTTCATTTGGATATGAGAAGAAGCAGATGCCTTGCAACATGTCAGGAAAAACAGCAGGGGTGGAGGGGGTGGGGGAGGAGAGATGAGGAAACTTAAAGAAATAAAAGCTCCAAAAATGGATACGACTGACCCTTTGAAGTCCCAGCATAGCAAAGAATTCAACTAATGACTTATATTTTTCTTTATCTGAGTTACTTATTACGATTTTATGCGGTAACCAAAGTTATCTTTGTGAAGTTAATTATTGAACTATATACAGTTACTGTATAAGCCATTAACTTCTCAAACATTTATACTTCTTGAATACTATCTAAAATTAACTGTTACTCTGGGAAGTGTTCCAGCATATACTAGTATAAAACACAGTATTTTAAATTATGCCTTTTAAAGCTAAGTCTTTGTAGTGGACTCATATAAATGCTGTTAGGTCATGGTGGCAGCTCCAAGGGTAACCTGTACATATCCGTCAAAGCTCAGGTTGTACCTAGATTTCAATTGTATTTTACTCTCTTATAAACTACAATTCAGTTGAGTCAGTACAAAAGACAATCTAGCAAGTGTTGTGAGAATATAAAGAAAACACACACACATACTTCATATTAAGACAAATTCAGTCTACTATTAGGAAGGGGAAGATTTTAAAGTAAGAGAAAGAGAAATGAAAAAATTCACCATTGTAATTTGAGCTCTGCCTTCTCTACAAGAAGACACATCAAAGAACATTCTCTGAGATCCTGACAGCCCATCAGAGCAGAATCAAATCTAGATGAACTAGCTTTAGTTCAGACAAGGAGCCATCAAATGTTCTTTTGCGCTGTTTCTGGTCTGCTGAGGGCACGCAAAACATCAGGTATTTAAGGTCAGTGGAGGCTACACAAATCATGACGTGATGCGAGCAGAACCATAGCACCATCCACTAGGTGTGTGTGTGTGTGTGTGTGTGTGTGTGTGTTTGTTTGTTTTGTTTCTTATTATAAAAAGTTAGATTTGTTTTAGAAGTCCAAACAAACTGGAAAACATTTTCTTTCAGCTGGGGCTTTGCACCCATGGGAGTCCATTTCTCCAAGGGGATTCTTCCTCCTCTTCTTTTTGAGACAGAAGCAGAGACAAAGAGAGACTCTGCCATCACCCTCCTTTGCATAATACTTGAATATGGCGACTTGGGAACTTCAGCCCCAGTTCTCATGGATGGTAAAGTGTGTGCTTTACTGGGTAAATTATTTGCCACCCCCTGGAAGACATTTCCCATAGGAACACAGATAACAAACTATTATTACTGTACTATTATTAATATGACATCCACTTTTTTTTTGTAGTGTTGGGACTTTTTATAATATAAAAGGCCTTGATTATTCAACTCTCTGCCTGAACATCTTTCCATGAATCTCATCTGTCAACATGAACTTCTGTAGAAGTGACTTCCTAAAAGTTTCTGCTCTGCAGCTGCATCAAGTTAAAGCAGCCAGCTTTCCAGTGATAGAAAATCAAGACTGTGAGAGTCGGGCGGTAGCACAGCGGGTTAAGCTCACATGGTGCAAAGGGCAAGGACTAGCTTAAGGATCCCGGTTCGAGCCCCTGGCTCCCCACCTGCAGGGGAGTCGCTT